>NC_141026.1:1705000-1710000 GCF_052040795.2 Danio rerio
ACTGTTTTCTTTAAATGCACCAAAATAAAATAGTATATTCACTTAGAAATGGATAAAAAATATTCATTTTCAGTAGAGGGCGTACTCGTTTATGCAGATCACTGTGTATATTATACATAATTCAGCTTTATTAACAGGAATAGTGCATTTCTCATTATCGATCTATCTATGATCATCATTGTCATGATGTTTTCATCAGTTTTCTGGATGTGTTCAGTTCAGTTGGACATTTTTACCCTGCTCATTCATGGCATTGTAAAACTCTCAGTGGCCACTAGAGGTCAGAATAGACCAGGGCTTTTTCTTTTCAGTTCAATCAACGTCCAAATATTCTTAAATCAAGTTATGCGTTTATTTTGAGAGTTTTATTGCATGGTTTCTGCCATCAAAATGAGCTGCATTTATGATTCATTTATAAGAAAATAACTAATTGGCTCAGAAACAACTTCATAGTCCATTGACAGATATTTGTTATTTGAAGGATAAACTCATTGGATATTTAACAATTTTCATTACAAATCAATATAAATTATATTATATTATATTATATTATATTATATTATATTATATTATATTATATTATATTATATTATATTATATATTCATTTTCTTTTCTGCTTAGTCTCTTGATTAATCTGGGGTCGCCACAGTGGAATGAACTGCCAACTTATCCAGCATGTTTTACACAGCCCATCACTTAGAAGCCACCATACATTCTTATTCACACACATACACTATGGACAATTTAGCTTACCCAATTCACTTATAGTGCATGGCTTTGGACTTGTGGGGGAAACCAGAGCACCTGGAAACCCACACCAACACGGGGAGAACGCCACACAAATGTCAACTGACCCAACCCAACTGATCTGCATAAACCCTGAGTTATAGCACAAACATCTCACAATTCTGAGAAAGAAATACAGAATTCCAATATATCAATTTTGAAAAGCGAAAGCAGACAAAACAAATCACAATTGCAAGAAATACAGCTGAAGAAGTCAAACATATGAAATCTGCAGCTATTAATGGACAAAATTATAGCTAATAAATATGAATGTGTACTCAGTTGGAATTCTAATGGTTTAATGGAAATAAATGTAAACAAACAATTTGAAATAAGCTATCTGCTGCACATATGACATCTTTGTCAATATGTGGACAACAGTGGTTTATTCTGTAGACAATAAAACATTAATAATTTCTTAAAGGAGCTAATAATATAGATCTTAACAGTTAAAGAAATTGTGTTTGTATGTATATATATATATATATATATATATATATATTTATATATATATATATATATATATATATAATTTTTCTCCGGCTTAGTCCCTTTATTCATCAGAGGTTGCCACAGCGGGATGAACCACTAACTATTCCAGCATATGTTTTACACAGTTTTACATATGTTTTACCCTTTCAGCTGCAACCCAGTACTGGGAAACACCCACACACACTTATCCACACACACACACACACACTCATACACTACGGCCAATGTGTTTGGACTGTGGAAGAAACCGGAGCACCTGGAGGAAACCTATGCCAACAAGGGGAGAACATGCAAACTTCACACTGAAACGCCAACGGACCCAGCCAGGACTCGAACCAGCAACCTTTTTTACTGTAAGGGCCATGGTGCTAACCACTGAGCCACTGTGTCGCCCCATAATAAAATATTGTAGAAAATTGAAACATGCATTGATCAATATCCTCACTGTTTACACTGGAAATATCATTTATAGACTTACAACTTCACATGATGGCAATAATAATAATATCTTCAGTTGTATGTCAGCATGTCGAATTTAATGTCAGCATGAAATCCAAAATGAGCCTATTTACAGTGTTAATGGACATGCATGTGTTTATTGTGTTTAACTGAGCGCTCGAATCATTAAGCGTAACTATGAACAATAATAATTGTGACTGTTGACTTGGCAAACAACACTAAATATGCTAATCCTTTCACTCCTGGGTGTAAACAACTAAATGAATCTTAATTTTGCTAATGAATGCTAGCCCTGAACTTTCTCATTAGCTCATCACATAAGATGCTATTGCACTTTAATGCCTTAATTATCTAAGCAGTCTTGATTGGGTCTTGCTGCTGATTGCCTTTCTCCATTTGGGCTGATTTAACATTAATAGAGCAGTTGATTTGATTACGGTATGAACATATTGATCGCCTCATTGAGATGTTGCGTATTGACCAGTGGTTAATTGAACAGTTCAATTGCTGAGCGGAGAAAAGACTTTGCTTTTAATTTAACGACAGCAAGAAGTGACGTCATCATGGCGAGGGAAACAGAAATTCATTCATTCATTCAGTTTCTTGTCACCTTAGTCCCTTTATTAATCCGGGGTCGCCACAACAGAGCGAACCACCAACTTATCTAGCATGTTTTTACATGTTTTTCCGCAGCGGATGCCCTTCCAGCTGCAACCCATCTCTTGGAAAACAGAAATACATCAGCAGTAAAACAAAAAAATGAATAAATGATAATAATAAAAAATAATAAAAATAAATAAGTAAAAAAATAAAATAAAGGTAAATAAATACAAATAAATAAATAAATAAAAAAAAATAAAATAAAAAAAAAAAATAAATATAAATAAATAAATAAATATAAATAAAATAAAAATAAATAAATAGAAATAAATAAATAGAAATAAAATAAAAATAATAAAAATAAATAAGTAAAATAAAAATAAATAAATAAATAAAATAAAAATAAATAAATAAAAATAAATAAATATAAAGAAAGAAAGAAATAATAAAAATAAAATTAAATAATGAATAAAAAACTAATGAGAATGACGTTTTTTTCTTTTGTTTGGGAAACATTTCATTCACAAACTTCATAAAATTTTTAAATAATTTTAATTAGAAATAATAATAATAATAGTAAATAGGGCGGCACTGTGACTAAATGATTGACTGGGCGACCCGCCAATCGACCGACCCACCTTCCTCCTTCCCTAAACCCAACCAATTTTACCAATTGACCTGCCCGCCCGCTTACTGGACCAACTGGTTTCGTCAGGAAAGCCCCAAGCGGTCAGCACGTAAGCGCCAAAAAATATATAGCATCATTCCACCCCATAGCGCTCGCTTAAAAAATGAAGATGAAATGAAATGCAGCCATACGTACCTCCGGCTACATCATTTTCGGTCTCGAGAAACGTCCGCGGGACTACATTTTCAGAATGAGTGTGTATGGGTGTTTCCCAGTACTAGGCTGCGGCTGGAAAGGCATCCGCTCCATAAAACAAATGCTAAAATAGTTGGCAGTTCATTCCTCTGTGGCGACCTCTGAAAATCCCAAGGAAAATGAATGAATGAATGATTTGTGTGTAGTGTTTTGAAAGAAAGTCTTTTAGGCAGATCAAGGCTAAGAAGAATCTTCTGGTTTGGGAGTTTGAGAGTCATTCTGCGTTTTGAGTGAGAGGTTTCAGAAATTGTGTGTAATCAGTTGTAAAATAACTGTTGTTGTGCCTCTAAATGAAAATAAAGCTCTTGTGTTGAATCTAGAGTCGGGATGAACACCATCAGAAGAGTTCTCCACCCGTTCACGAGCTGATGAATGCAGTCACATCCGTAACGAGCGACTGCAGATGCATTGTGGGATTCTTTATGACTTCTGGGAATGAACACTTTAGAGCAGAAAGCAGGAATTAATGATCTCTGATCCGCACGAGATAAACTTCACCCGGCCAAAACCTGACACAAATTAGCAGTAATTTAATACAGAGCGCCTGTCTGGAACCATAGAGGCACTTTAGACGACTGAAACACAGAGCTGTGTGTGTGTGTGTGTGTGTGTGTTCTCAGTGGTCCATCCTGAGGAAAGAAACACAACAGATCAATGACTGTAGTTGTTGTGTTACTATGGAAACTGTAGAATCGCCACATCAGAGCAATTATTATAGTTGTTGTGTTTCCATAGCAACTGTAGAATCACCTCAACAGATCAATCTGTGTGTGTGAATGAGTGTGTATGGGTGTGTCCCAGTACTGGGTTGCAGCTGCAAGGTCATTTGCTGCGTAAAACATATGCTGGAATAGTTGGTGGTTCATTCCGCTGTGAATGACAACCAAGCACTTTTTTTCAGACTTTTTTTCAGACACAGCTGTCTGGAATTCTTGCTTCTGATTGGTCAGTCATGACATTACAAGATATGCTATTCCAGACAACAACCTCTAAATAACAAAGTGAGAACAAAGCGAAATAGCGAAGTGAGTTTTGCACGGGTGAGCTGCTAGTTTTCTGTGTATTGACCACTGCTGTGAACGCTGGAGTGTTTGGGGTAATGCGTGTTCTCCTGAGTGTGTGTGTGTGTGTGTTTGATGGATGATGTGTGCTGCCGCTGGAGCTGTTAGCTGCAGAATGATGTGTGCTGGCCGGCTGTGGTCACGTCCATCTGTGGATAATTCATCTGGAGGGATTCCAGCTCTGCTACAATGATGCACTTAAACCTGTTAAGCTCCAAATCCCAAATCCAGGACAGCCAATAGCTGAGAGAGTCTGTCTGATCGCACACACACACACTGTGACACACACACACACACACTGCAGAGTCGATACAGCGGCGCCACACACACACACACATACACAGCTTCATCACTCATCAGCACATGCATGTGCGTGTGAAACTGAAGAAGCTTCCTTTGTGTTTGTGTGTGTGTGTTTTCCGTTCTCAGAGTCTGACTACTGACTTGCACATCTATCTATCTATCTATCTATCTATCTATCTATCTATCTATCTATCTATCTATCTATCTATCTATCTATCTATCTATCTATCTATCTATCATCTGTCTGTCTGTCTGTCTGTCTGTCTGTCTGTCCGTCCGTCCGTCCGTCTAACCAATCAACCAACCAACCATCCATCCATCAGTTTATTTGTCCATCTATCCATCCATCCATCCAACCAATAATCCATCCATCCATCCATCCATCCATCCATCTATCCATCCATCCATCTAGGCA
>NC_141026.1:1712500-1740000 GCF_052040795.2 Danio rerio
ACACACACACACACACACACAGTTGTGTTGTTTACTCTAGCTCTGGTCTGTTTATACATTGTCCAGTGTGTGCACATGATGTGTGTGTGCGCTCCTGCGTCCTCAGATCTCCGCGCATCATCATAAACACTGACAGCGTCCTCATAAATCTGCTCTTCTGGATATTCACTGATCATCAAACATATTGGAGTCGCGGCCAAAAGCAGCGCGTCTGACGGCTCAATCATCGAGAGCTGCGATACAGTTACAGCAGAACACCACAACACATTCACACTGCAGGCCAGGCTGTAAACACACACACACACACACACACTCACACTTTTAAGCATGTAAATTGAGAAATGATGGTGCAGTCTTGTGACTAACTAAAAGGTTGCGGGGTCAAATTGGTTCAAGCCCTATAAATGACCCTTGATTATTTCCAGTCAGTATATCAGCATCATAACTCACATTACTGAAAGTGAATGAGCTCAATGGTGTAGTATTTGTCTTATTTTAGTATCATTAAGCTTATATTAGTTTTTCTCAATCCCTTGAACTGTTCTGAATATTTTGCATATCTTTTATTGAAATGTTTAAGTAAATGAAGTGTTTTGAGCTTGTTGAGTTTGTTTTATTCTAAAAGCAAATACAATTGTTCGCCTCTCTCTTTTATTTATATGTATATATTAAATAAATTCAAGGTCTTTTTAATATTCCATTCACTTTCATTTAAGGAAAGGATTTTAAAATGTATTTTTAATCAGTTTAATAAGGTAATATGTTACTAAACGTAAAGTAAAACTAAAGGTAACTGAACTAAACCTGACAAAAAAAATCTAAATAGACGTATAATAATAATAATAATTTACTATTAATAAAAACATTACTATTGTTGTTGTTATTATTGTGTTATTTATGTTGTTACTATTATAGTAATGGTACTAATAATACAAATAATAATAAATAAAATAATAATTATGATAATAATAATAATAATAATAATAATAAATAAAATAATGCTAGTAATTATGAATTAATAAATATAATAATGATAATAATAATAATAATAAAATTTCTAACAATAACATAACAACAATAAAAACATATTATTATTATTATTGTGCTGTTGTTAATATTATAGTAGTAGTAGTAGTAGTAATAATAATAATAATAATAATAGATAAATAATAATGATAATAATAAATAAAATAATAATAATAATAGCATTAACAGCATATTATAAAAAATATTAATGTTATTATTGTTATTGTTGTTACTGTTATAGCAGTACTTCTACTACTACTAATAATAATAATAAAATAATAATAATAATAATAATAATAATAAATAAATAAATAAAATAATAATAATGAATAAAATGCTACTAATAATAACAATAAAGAAAGAAAGAAAGAAAGAAAGAAATAATAAATTAATTAAATAATAATGATAATAATAATAAAATTAACAATGACATAACATAATACATTAATAAATTACACATTAATTAAAACATTAATAAAAACATATTCCTATTATTATTATTATTATTATTATTATTATTGTGTTATTGATGTTGTTACTTATATAGTAATGGTACTAATAATACAAATAATAATAATAAATAAAATAATAATAATTATGATAAAATAATAATAATCTTAACCCTAACAATAACGTAACAACAATAAAAACATATAATTATGAATGTGTTGTTGTTACTATTGCAGTAATAATAATAATAATAATAATAATAATAATAATAATAATAATAAAATAATAATAATAAATATATTAATAGCATAGTATTAACAATAACATAACAACAATAAAAACATTATTATTATAAGTAGCAGTAGTATTAAAAATGAAAATAATAACAAGAATTATTATTGTTGTTATAATAATAATAATAATAATAATAATAATAATAATAATAATAATAATAATAATATGGGTGACGCAGTGGCGCAGTATGTAGTGCTGTCGCTGGTTTGAGCCTTGGCTGGGTCAGTTGATGTTTCTGTGTGGAGTTTGCATGTTCTCCCTGTGTTGGCGTGGGTTTCCTCCAGGTGCTCCGGTTTCCCCCACAGTCCAAACACATGCGCTATAGGGGAATTGGGTAAGCTAAATTGTCCGTAGTGTATGAGTGTAAATGAGTGTGTATGGGTGCTGCTAGTCTAAAGGAGAACGGTGATGATCCTGAGGTGTTTGAGGAAACACTCATCCTCAGCTGAAGTTCTGGAATCTCTTTAATAATCACAAATACAGCTTTATACATGAGCACGGCTCAGAAATACAGAGATTTGACTAGTTATCAGCTACAGTGGCTCTGTTCATGATCATCCATTAGATTAGAAATGTGTCTGTAGCACACTCTGATCATGTCAGCACACGATTATGCCAGGAATGTGTGTGTGTGTCTGTGTGTGTGTGTGTGTGTGTGTGTGTGTGTATGTGTGTTTATAAACAGGAATCACATGATGTGTGTGTGTGTGTGTGTGTGTGTGCGCGCGCTGTGGGGGATTTGTTTAAAATCAGATGAGCTTGATCTCTGTCTGTGTGTGTCTGACGCCGCTCTGACTGACACGTCTCGTTTTATCTGTGCAGCAACACTTGCAGGTGTGTGTGTGTGTGTATGCATGAGAGAGAGAGTGCCTCTGAGTGTGTGTGTTTGTGCATATTCATTTGTGTTGATCAGTTTGTGTGTGCATTTGTGTTTGCGTGTATTTTTGTGTGCATGCACGTGTGCATTTGTGTGTGTGCATTTTGTGTGAGTGTGTGTTTGTGTGTGTGTGTGTGTGTGTGTGTGTGTCTGCATTTGCATTTGTTTGTGTCTGTGTTGTTTGTTGTTGTCTGAATGTGTGTCTGGGCTATTGTGTTTTCACACATTTGTGTGTGTGTGTTTGTTTGTGTGAGTGCATGTGTGTGTTTTCATTTGTCTGTGTGCATTTCTTTTTGTGTATTACTGCATGTGAGTGTTATGGGTTTGTGTGCAATTTTGTGAGTCACTGTATGTGTGTGTGTGTGTGTGTGTGTGTGTGTGTACGTGTGTCTTTGCATTTGTGTGTGTGTGTGTGTGTGTGTATGATTGCATTTGTGTATGTGTGTGTGTGTTTGCTTTTGTGTGTATGTGTGTCTTTGCATTTGTGTGTGTGTGTGTGTTTGTTTTTGTGTGTGTATGTGTGTCTTTGCATTTGTGTGTGTGTGTGTGTGTGTGTTTGTTTTTGTGTGTGTGTGTGTGTCTGTGTGTGTGTGTGTGTGTGATTGCATTTGTTTATGTGTGTGTGTGCATTTGTCTATGTACGCATCTGTGTGTGTGTGTGTGGGTGTGTGTGTGTGTGTGTGTGTGTATGATTGCATTTGTGTATGTGTGTGTTTGTGTGTTTGTGCATTTGTCTATGTACACATGTGTGTATGTGTGTGTGAGCAGTTGTGTATGTGCGTGCGTGTGTGTGTGTGTTTGCATTTCTCTGTGTGTGCATTTCTTTGTGTGTATGGCTGCAATTGTGTGATTGGGCTTGTGTGCGCGCGTGTGTGTTTGTGTGTGTGCAGTTGTGTGTGTGTGTGTGTGTGTGTGTGTGTGTGTGTTTTTGTTGTGCAAATCTCTGTTTGTGTGTGTGCATTTGTGTATGTGTGTGTGTGCGTTTTTTGTGTGTATGTCTGCAAGTGTGTGATTGAGTTTGTGTGTGTGTGTGTGTGTGTGTGTGTGTGTGTCTGTGCTCATGTTTGTGTGTTAGCATTTGTTTGTGTGTGCGTTCCTTTTTGCGTGTTTGTGTTTCTTTGTGGTTGTGTGCTTTTGTGTGTGTGCGCATATGTGTGTGTATCTGTGTGTGTGTGTGTGTGTAATGTAAGCCTGTATGAACCCGCTGACCCTGTATGTTTACCTGCAGTGAATATTAATGCTGGATGATGTTGTTAAACTGATATTTAAAGCGTGCAGAAGGATGCCCGAGCTCATGCTAATACAGCAGCATTAAAATAACAGCACACGAGAGTGCCTGAAGAGCGAAGCACCCGCTGACCCTCTCAATACACACTCCACACATCTCTGAAAGTGTGTTAAACTCAAGCAGATCCTCATGTGATTCTGACTGAGAGGCGATATTTAGTTCTGACACTTACATAAGCAGACTCAGAGCTTCACTTTCACTATCCTGATGGAGCACATCCAGTACTTGTACTTTTTATGTATGCAGTGAAGTCACACTTTAAAGGGCACCTGGTTTACCCATTTCAAGATGTAGGATCAGTCTTTTGTGTCTCCAGAATGTGTCTGTAAAGTTTCAGCTCAAAACACCCATCAGATTATTGATTAGAGCTTTCGGAATGTTGGGATTTTCTGCTTTGACCACACTACTGGTGCCTGTGCCTTTAATGCTGGTTCTCCCCGCCCCCCGTTGCCACGTGCCTGTCAGAGTGTGCCTCAATCAGCTGTGTCAGATAAACAGCACAGTGACAGACATGAAGGAAGCCAACCCGGGCTCATTGTGGAAACGTAGCCCCGCGAACGTTTCTGCGGACTGCGATTTACGTCCCGGGAGGTACGTAATCGAGCGGTTTTTGTTTTCGCGGATCCGCGAGAGGCCGCTGTGCGCCCTTTTTCGCGTCTCGGGCGCCTCTCTGGAGCGCGCACCATTCACGCCATTCTCGTACGAAAAGCCGCCGGATCTGCCGACTCGGCTGCCTTCCTCTTCCTCCTCCTCCACCTCCTCCTTCCCTAAACCCGAGCGACGGTTCGCAAAAGCCGTCCAGAAAAAAAAAAGCAAAAGCCCTCGTCTTCGATTTTGACCGCGTTTTCGGATCCCGCCGCGTTCTCGTCCTTATTTGTCGGATTCCGTTTTTCGTCTTACCTGATTTCCGGAACCGCTGTTCCCCGGACTCGATCCCGGTCGTCGTCCCCACGGCTGACTCCTCCTCCTCCGGGGTCTCCGCTCCGCCGGCGCAACGCTGTGAGCTAAGCGGAAAAACTGGTTGCATCGGGAAAGCCCTCCACTCGGTGGCGAGCCGTTGGCCGCCCCGCAGCGTTCGCTCAAAAAAAAACTAAACGCGGCCTTACGTACCTCCGGCCACGTAAATCGCGGTCTCCAGAAACGTCCGCGGGGCTACGTTTCCAGAATGAGCTTGGGTTGAAGGAAGCAGATCTCACGTAATAGTTGTGAGAAATACTACAGTAAGAACTTTCCCAATGATTATTTTATGTATTTGTCATGGAGAAAATTTAAGCCTTTAGATGAGTCACACATAACGTTGTTATAAAATTCAAGCACACACACACACACACACATCACATCCACTTAAATTTTCACTGTTTTTGCATGGCAAATGTGACAGGATAAGGTTAATATCCACTGCTGTATGGATATCCATGATGGCAGCATGAAGAGGGCTGTATGATGACTAACAGAGACTTCAGGCGCCATTCAGGCTCATTTGTGACAATTCTTGACAGGTTTTTTGGATTTAACTATAATTAAACCTGCTTTGGGGAAAGGTGGTGTAGATCAGTTTCGTTAATAAAGCTCGTGAACATTCAGCCAGGAGACATGTGCATGCACTGTAAGTTATTTACTTAAAAATGGAAATAATAAGTATAATTAACAATGCATTTCAATTACTTTTCTCATTAATAGGTCTAAAACTAATTAAGTAACTCACTTACAATCTCAAGGTACACACCCTAAAAATGCTGAGTTGTTTTAACCCAACGTTGGGTCAAATATGGACCAAACCTCCCCCAAAAAATTGGGTTAAAAGGTGTCATTTACAAATTTAATCATTCATTCATTCATTTTCTTGTCGGCTTAGTCCCTTTATTAATTCAGGGTCGCCACCACTGCGGAATGAACTGCCAACTTATCCAGTAGGTTTTTACGCAGTGGGTGCTCTTCCAGCCGCAACCCATCTCTGGGAATTTACTAATTTAATTGAAAAAAATTAACCCAAAATTGGGTTATGAGAGTCAAACATGTTTTGATCTACAGTAAATAATGTTTGGGTGATTAAAATAAGAGGCAGCACGGTGGCGCAGTGGGTAGCACAATCGCCTCACTGCAAAAAAAGTCGCTGGTTTGAGTTTGCATGTTCTGCCTGTGTTGGTGTGGGTTTCCTGTATGTGCTCCGGTTTCCCCCACAAGTCCAAACACATGCGGTACAGGTGAATTAGGTAAGCAAAAATTGTCGTAGTGTATGAGTGTGAATGAGAGTGTATGGGTGTTTCACAGTAATGGGTTGCAGCTGGAAGGGCATCCGCTGCGTAAAACATATGCTGGATAAGTTGGTAGTTCATTCCGCTGTGGCAACCCCAGATTAATAAAGGGACTAAGCTGAAAAGAAAATTTGTGAATGAAGTTGGTGGTTCATTACCCTGTGGTGACCCCTGAATAATAAAGGGATTAAGCCAAAAATGATTGGATGAATGAATGAATAAATGAGTCGGTCTAAAAGTAATTAAGGTAACTCACTTAGAATCTCAAGGCACACACCCTAAAAAAACTGTTGTTTTAACCCAGCGTTGGGTTAAATATGGACCAAACCCAAAACATTTTGGGTTAAAAGGTGTCATTTACAAATTTAATTGAAAAAAATTAACCCAAAATTGGGTTATGAGAGCCAAACATGTTTTGATCTACAGTAAATAATGTTTGGGTGATTAAAATAAGAGGCAGCACGGTGGCGCAGAGGGTAGCACAATTGCCTCACAGCAAAAAGCTCGCTGGTTTGAGCTTGCATGTTCTCCCTGTGTTGGCGTGGGTTTTCTCCGGGTGCTCCGGTTTCCCCCACAAGTCCAAACACATGCGGTACAGGTGAATTGGGTAAGCAAAAATAGTCCGTAGTGTATGAGTGTAAATAGAAGTGTATGGGTGTTTCCCAGTGATTGGTTGCAGCTGGAAGTGCATCCGCTGCGTAAAACATATGCTGGATAAGTTGGTGGTTCATTCCGCTGTGGCAACCCCAGATTAATAAAGGGACTAAGCTGAAAAGAAAATTAGTGAATGAAGTTGGTGGTTCATTCCCCTGTGGTGACCCCTGAATAATAAAGGGATTAAGCCAAAAATGATTGAATGAATGAATGAATAAATGAATAGGTCTAAAAGTAATTAAGGTAACTCACTTAGAATCTCAAGGCACACACCCTAAAAAAACTGTTGTTTTAACCCAGCGTTGGGTTAAATATGGACCAAACCCAAAACATTTTGGGTTAAAAGGTGTCATTTACAAATTTAATTGAAAAAAATTAACCCAAAATTGGGTTATGAGAGCCAAACATGTTTTGATCTACAGTAAATAATGTTTGGGTGATTAAAATAAGAGGCAGCACGGTGGCGCAGAGGGTAGCACAATTGCCTCACAGCAAAAAGCTCGCTGGTTTGAGCTTGCATGTTCTCCCTGTGTTGGCGTGGGTTTTCTCCGGGTGATCCGGTTTCCCCCACAAGTCCAAACACATGCGCTTTAGGGGAACTGATTAGCTAAATTGGCCGTAGTGTATGTGTGTGATTGCAAGAGTGTATGGGTGTTTCCCAGTGTTGGGTTGCAGCTGGAAGGGCATCCACTGCGTAAAACATATGCTGGATAAGCATATGTGACCACTGATTAATAAAGAGACTAAGCCAAAAAGAAAATGAATGAATGAATAATAATAGTAATACTATTAAATAATAATGATAATAAACGACATTTTAAATAATCTTGTTTTTCCTTTTGACACATGTAAGATTATTAGGTGACAATATTTCGATGGTCCCTATTGCACATTTTGTTGTCTAAAAGTTGCATTGCAATTACATGCCAATTACATCTCATTTGAGTATTGGTAGACTGTCTGCTTAATATCTGTTTATAATGCTCCTTTAGACTTTTTACTGACTACAAGAAACTTTGCAAGCACATGTCAACTTAACCCCAACCCTAACCCCATGCCTACAAGTCTACTAATTATCTAATGAGAATGGCAAGTAGAAGCAACTTAAGTGCCTTAAAGGGACCATCAAAATAAAGTGATGTCGATTATTTAGCTCACCCCATTTGGCAGATTATTTAGCTTGTTTTGAGTAAAAACCCTCTTCATTTTGACTCATTATTTCCAAAAGCAAGACAATATGTTGTGCTTGTCTAGAAAATGCTTCTAGATTCAAGCATCATCGATATTTGGACTAGAAACAAGACAAACAATCAAAGTGAGAAAAGCATTTGTTCGTTGCACGTAATCTGATTATGTAATTTGTGTTATTTGTAATGCATCACCTACAAACACTATATCAGAATTTTCCCACATCAGCTTAACTCTGGTTGCTAGGGAGTTCTGGGCGTTTGCTAAAGTAAGTGACTTATAGTCAAAAGGGCAAACAGCCAAGACTGATGAAATGATATTCTGGTAACTCACTCCTGTCCTCCACTCTTTGAGGAATCACTCATGACTGTAACTGAAGAATGAATTATGAGGACAGGTTTAATACCTAATGTTACTGCGGTTTCAATCTCAGGAGCAAAAGCAGTGTAGAGAAAGAGCAACAGGTTTTCACTCGTAGCAATAAAACGAAAATATTGATTACACACTGCAAAAAAAGGCAGAGTTTTTGTCTTGTTTTTAGTCCAAAAATCTAAAAATTCTTACATCAAGACGCTTTTCTAGACAAGCGAAACAATATTGTCTTGTTTTCAGAAATGATGAGTCAAATTTAAGTGAGCTTTATTTTAAAACAAGCTAAATAATCTTATGTAAAAGTGATCGTTTTAAAAATTAGGCGATGTGGGCTGTGGACAATTGTATTGCAACACTATTTTGGTGATTAAAATGACTTATGAAAGCATTAATTTAATATATAATACATTTTAAATACTTTTTTTTAGATATGATGTACAGTAAGAGTTGTATGCAAGTCAAAAGAAGGTACTTTGAAGAATGTTAGTCAACACTGACTTCCATGTAAAGCATACTACTATATGTAATATATGGAAGGCGGCATGGTGGCTCGGTGGTTAGCACTGTGGCCTCAGAGCAAGAAGGTCACTGGTTTGAGTGTCGGCTAGGTCATTTGGCATTTCTGTGTGGAGTTTGCATGTTCTCCCCGTGTTGGTGTGGGTTTCCTAGGGTGCTCCGGTTCCCAAACACATGCACTATAGGTGAACTGAATAAACTCAATTGGCCATAGTGTGTGTGTGTGTGTGTGTGTGTGTGTGTGTGTGTGTGTACTGGGTTGTGGTTGAAAGGCCATGCTCTGTGTAAAACATATGCTGCAATAGTTGTCGGTTCATTCCAGTGTGGCGACCCCTAATGAATAAAGTGACTAAGCTAAAGGAAAATGAATGAATGAATGAATATTAAAGTTATCTAGTCGTTTGTAATGAAAGCATTTTTAAAGTCAGTTGAACACAAAAGAAGATACTTTGAAGAATGTTGGTCACCATTGACTTCAATGTAAAAAATACTTCTATATAATACTTTGGAGGTCAGTGGTGACCAACATTCTTCAAAATATCTGCTTTTGTCACAGATATTATTCATTCATTTTCTTTTCAGCATAGTGCCGTTATTAATCAGGGGTTAGCACAGTGGAATGAACCGCCAACTTATCCAGCATATATTTTATGCAGCAGATGCCCTTCCAGCTGCAACCCAACACTGGGAAACACCCATACACACGCATCCACACACATACACTACAGCCAATTTATCTTACTCAATTCCCCTGTAGCGCTTGTGTTTAGACTGAAACCAGAGCACCTTGAGGAAGCCCACGCCAACATGAGGAGAACATGCAAACTCCACACAGAAATGCCAACTGACCCAGCCGGGAGTCAAACCAGCAACCTTCTTGCTCTGCACCACCATGCCAGATATTATTCATTCATTAATTCATTAATTTTCCTTCAACTTAGTCCCTTATTTGTGAAGGGTCACCACAGTGGAATGAACCACCAACAATTCCAGCATATGTTTTACGCAGCGGATGCACAAACTCACACACATACTCTCTCACACATACACACACACTCCTTAATAACACCATTAAAGCTCATGTAATGGACAAAACTGTACTTATTGTATTTGTAAATGCATGATTATGTGTGCCGATACGAACAACAGCCTTTAAATCTGCCCTTTTTAACCAGGATGCCACTTTATCCGGGGGTCTCACCCTGAAATGAACTTCTCATGACCGTCATTTGGGCTTCTTCCTCAACAGGAATCAATGGATTTTACATTTAAGAGCCAGAAAGCCCTTAAAACATCATCTCCCATAAATCCAGCATGGACACACACACACACACACACACACACACTCCTGTTTTTTCTGTCAAGGTCAGTGTGTTTCATTTGTTTGTGGTTTGAGGCGTTTATGTTGTAAAGCTCATTTCTGACACAGCTGAGCTTCTGAAGTGTGTGTGTACCTTGTATTCCCTACATCAGTAGAACTACATGTCCCCACAAGTATAGCAATTCCAGTAACTTTAGACATTTTTTTATTGTCTATGAAGAAAACAGTTCATAAATCAGACAGAATGAAGTATTTTGAAAGTGTAAAAGTGCAGCTTGTTTGCTGTGAGGGTCAGGGGAGAGAGAGAGAGAGAGAGAGAGAGAGAGAGAGAGAGAATATAGAAAATCAGTAGAAACATTATGTCTATGGGAAGTCCCCATAAAGATAGCTGTACAATTGTGTGTGTGTGTGTGTGTCTGTATATGTGTTTGTGTGCTTGTGTTTGTGTGTGTCTCTGTCTGCCTGTCTATGTGTGTGTGTGTGTGTGTGTGTGTGTGTGTGTGTGTGTGTGTGTGTGTTTGCGATTTATCACCTGACACACACCATCCATCAAAATCAGCTGTGAACTATTTAACCTCGCTGACTTTAGGAGTGCCGTTCATAACCCTGCGCCGTTAAACACACACACACACACAAACTCACACACATCAGAAATAACCTCAGTATCTGTGCGTCTGTCAGCGCTGAGGCTCAGAACATACATTCAGCCAACAGATCTCCACACCTTCAGCTATTACATGGTGTAAATGACTTTCTAAAGTATAATAAAGACTATTGGAGCAGGTTTTACATTAAAAAAACTCAAAATTACACAGAAACATTATTATTAAACTATACTAAAATGTCAGGATTACTCATCATTCTATTCTTTTTTAATCATTTTGTTTTGTGAAATTATTTACTAGATATTTCTGCAATATTTAATCTTCATTTTCATCTATCTATCTATCTATCTATCTATCTATCTATCTATCTATCTATCTATCTATCTATCTATCATCTATCTAATAATTATTATTTTTTTTAATTTGAAGTACTTAATCTCATCTTTTGTCATATGTCTTGTACTATTAAATTAATTTTTCTGTTATTTTAAAAAAATTATATTAGTTTTTAGAATCTTGAAATTAATATTAACACTACCTGTTAGCATTTTATTCATTTATTTGTATTTTATTTTTTTGTATTTTATTTATTTGTATTTTATTAATTTTTTTGTTATTAATATTATTTATTGGCTGAAATAATTTACTAGTTTTTTATTTATTAGTTTATTAATTTACTAGCTATTTCTGGGTAAAAAAAATACGTCAAGATCAACCCCACACTATTTTTGGCTTTTCTATTATACTGTTTATTCTTTAATAATTTTGAAGAAATTAATATTTACTCAATTTGTAAGTGTAAAAACATATACAGAACATATATTTAGCCAAATGTGTCTAAATCTTACAATCATAATGCATTTATTCCTTTTATTTCAGGTTTTTCCTTCAACAATAAAACATATACATATACCACAATCATAAAAATGACAATAAATTATAAATATTTACTAGTTTACTGGCTATTTCTGGCCAAAGAAAATGCATCAAGATCAATCCCTCATTATTTTACGCTCTTCTGTTATACTGTTTTTAGTAGTTTTTAAAGAAAATAATATTTGCACCAATTGTAAGCACAAAAACATATACAACAAAACAAATATTAAGTCAAATGCCGAACCCTAAACTTTACAATAATAGTGCATTTATTCCATATATTTTCATATATTTTTCTTTCAACAATAAAGCTCATGCGTCACCAGCAATACAGCAACTATAAACTGTACTTATATCTAATCAAAATGTCCAAATGACTGCTTATTTGAGCTGATTTATTAAAGGCGTAGTTATAAAATCTAATCTTCATCATTAAAGGATTATAGTTGACCCATGAACGCTTAGTCTAAAATCATTTATTCACCGATCTTGTCCAAACCTGTGTGACTTTATTTCTTCTGCGAAACATTAATTATGATTTATTGATCTGCTGTTCTGCATATAATAAAAGAGATCATATTTCAAGAAGTCAGACGATGCTTTCTGTGCAGTTATGGACTTCTTTTATACTTTAAAGGTGCTGTTTTGTTTTTTAAAAGTACTTCTCGTTCTGTGTGCATCAGAATTTTTGATTTTATTTCCAGTATGATGATGTATTTCTAACTGAAACTGAATATTGAGTAGGGGGTGGAGTTTTATTTTGAAGCTCCGCCTCTCATCTGTCACTCACAGCAAACTAATAGTTTTCAGGGTGTGGCTTAACATATTTTGCCCAATCAGAGAAGGACTGATGTTCCAGAATGAAAGCAAGTCAGCAGATTTTGATTAATGCCATGATCACACTAAAGTTTGAGCATGCAAAATTCTGTCGTACATCGCTGCGAAGAGAAGCAGGATTAAACAAGATGATTAGCAAGCGATTGGTCAGTATTTTAAATTTCTATGCTGAGAGGTCATGTTTTGATCTTTGATTGGTCGCAACCAGTCATGTGATGCAATTGCGCGAGCTTGCCAAGCTTGAACTTTGCAACTCAGCGAACCGCAAAACTTGTCGCACGAGTTTGCGCTTCTGGTCTGCCACATTCACATGAAAAATGTGAAAAATAGGTGAAAAATGCAGTGTAACCACAGCTTAAATAGCTGCATCCGAAATCGCCAACTACTCAGTAGGTACTGCTTTTGAATTTAAACATACTACTCGGCCGTTAGAAAAGTGCGTTCTGTACAGTATGAATGTGAGAAGTATGAGTGGAACTCAGACGAACTACATCCACCATTTTGTCATCTTCACGTGACCCACCTGCGCCAGTTGCGTCACTTTACTCCCATTCATGAATTCTCTCGCGATGCATCATGGGATAACCTAGCGTGCATCTGATGCACACCTCAGAATCTCGCCGGAAGTAGTCATCCGCGTTCTTCTCGCATTCTGTTTTTTTTAATTCTATTAAATCAGACATACTCGGCTTGCATACTGATTTTAGCATACTATATAGTATGGAAGTATGCTATGTTGGACGCAGCCAATATGCGCTAGAACAATTTTTGTAGCCTACATTTTTTGGAGTTCAAAGGTGCAACTGGACAGAACTCTTCAAATACACTTTATAAATTTATTTTCAGTATTGAGAAAATATGTCGTAAAACTCTTTCAATCATTTTTTGATTACTCAGCATTAATCACATTTAGGCTAATTGTTTCATTTTGTCAGTATTAAATCAGTGTAATTATGAATGAATGTTTCTAAGTTAATCCTTTTTGTGGAATTAAATCCTTATGGTAAAGTTTTCAAGGAGCTGGATAATCTACTGCACTGTAAAACCCAAAAAGTTAAGGTAACTCAAACCATTTGAGGAAACCGATTGCAACCAACCATTTAAGTTAAAAAAACAACTAATCCTAATGAGTACTGTGAACTTAATATGTTTGAGTAAACAAGCAATTTTAGCACAGTAAAACCCAATATTTGAAGAGAACTCAAACCAACAGAGTGCTGTAAAGCCCAATGAGTTAAGGCAACTCAAACCGTTTGAGGACATATAATTGCTACAAACCATTTGAGTTAAACTAATCTGAATGAGTACTGTAAACTTACGCCATTTAGGCTTCAGTAATGAGGTATTTAATAAACTCATTACCTTCAACACTGACCTCAAAACTCTCTTCAAATGAGTAGAATGAACTTTCATTCAATTGTGAGTTGAATGCACTCAATTCATTTTATAAAGTGGACTGTTGGGTTTTGTTGTGGTGAATTGATTGATTAACTGCTTATCAAATTAGCTTAAATTCAATTTAACCGCTAGCCTCATACTATACTATGAACTTTAAAAAGGAGTAAGTTGCTCCACGTGTCCAGTTGAGGTTTTTTCAGCATGAGTAAGTTCTAAAGAATTAGTAATAAACATCATTAGCATAACGCGTCTGTATTTATAGTGTTTTATAATTATGAATTGTCAATGTAAGTGTGTGTGTTTTGAAACGCTCAGGAGCGCTTTCGCAACACAACTGAACTGATGCCTTATTTTTTCCCACCTGACAAGTCCCAGGTCACCTGATCACCCTGGAATCTGATTGGTGAGAGTTATTTTTAGGCGTATTTCAATTGGACACTTCAGCTGTCCATATTAACGAGGCGTCTGTTTGGGGGCGGGACTTATCGTAATACGAGCTGGCGCTTGCTTACGTCCCTCAGTCCATTTGAGCTGTCAATCAAAAGCCTGTTTTCAAGGGTTTCTCTTAGAAAGTGAGCGAGTAGAATGGTAGCAACCGACTTTAAATTATATTGAAATTTAATTTCTAATATTTCGTCTTCCACTATTTGTATTTTTAATTTAATCCCTATATGTTTGTTTTTACCTTATCATAATTGTTCATATTGCTACAGAAGGCAGACTGCGCTATCATCTGATATCTGTTACTTATCTCACCAAAGCGAAAGGTGGACCAATCACTGTCATTTGTGATTATTTTCAAAGGCTTTGTAATATGTAATTTCACACAGATAACAGTATGTCGATTTTAATGTGTATCATCACCCTACAATTACAATTACAATTAGCACATATAGTAAATCAAAACGTGTAGTTCTCATTTGTCCACAAAAACCGCCAAAACTAATCAATGAAACCAAATGGAGAACCGCCATTTTGGGCCACAGAGCGCTTCCTACTGGACACAAAACTCTGAAAAACACGCCACATGGAAACGATCGCTGTTCCTGATGGAGAGTAAAAGAGGAAAGGAGGAGGAGGAGGAGTGGATGAACAGGGGAGGAGGAGTGGTGGAGGAGAGGGAAAAAAACCAAAACACTCCGCGCTGATCGCCATGTTGTGTTAAGGACTCACGGGAGGAGATCTGGAGGCTTCGCTACAGCGCTAAAACACACCGAAAAACTCCAGAAACCGCCCGTTTTGCCACTGATCCAGGATTATCCGGCGGAAAAGCGCGTTTTTGAGGATTTTACACAAGAATAGAGTTCATCCGACACGACAAAACACAACGCTTTTAATCGATTTAGATGCTGTTGCTACATTTCGGTGCTCGATTGGATCTATATTCGCGTTTTCCGGAATTAAAATCACAACTTTGAGAAAATAAACCTTCATATTTGTCCAAATCATCGTCGGAGAAGCTGAGGATCGTATCAGGATGTGTTTAAACCCGAGTCCATCATGATTTGGGATTTTATGTGTTGATAAACTCGCCCAGAGTGATCGATACTGATCGATATTAGCTCATAAGTGTATTGGAGACTGTCCAGCACAGTTTGCTCTCTGATTCAGTATGACTGTATTAATGTTTGATATTTCACCTATGCAGACAGAAACACAGGCACTGAGGATTTGTCAAATCTCTCCAACACTAAACCTCTCTTGCAGACTTACACATTGATCCGGACCTGTTTGCTCACAAATAAATGCTTTTGGCAATATTAAAACATTAATTTTCGAGGGAGCGGATTATCGGCTTGGGTGTTGCTGGGATTTATCGCTGTACAAGAATCTGCACTGAAAATGAGGACAGACACCAAACTGGCCTTGGCCATATTCCTCGTGTCCTGTTCATCAGGTGGGTACACATTTCTGTCTTGTGTAACTGTATGTTGGAAAATACACACTGTACACACACATACTGTACACACACACACACGTCTGACCCCAGCATTGGTCAAGGATTGTGTGTAGCACGCTTTCTCAGGCTGTATCGGATTAATTTAAAGCTTTTGCAGTGACACAAGGAGCTGCCTGTTACGTGTGTGTGTTTGTGTGTGTGTGTGTGTGTCTCAGGAGTGTACTGATGAATATTTGTTGGTGTTGCACTGAAGGTTTTGGTCAGAGGTCTGGTGGGATTGTGCAGGACTCAAACAAAGATCTCACTGTATACACAGTTTAAATACCTCAGCATGAATATTCAATAAGGTTTTTTTTTAAGTGTTTTGACTTGATATTTATTTTTTTATATTTACTTGATATTTAATGTAATTTAAAGATCCCAGATTGTTTATAGATTTACTTCATTTTAATTCATTTGTTGGGCCACGCTTAAAGTACACACACTAATACAATTAATTGCATCCAAAATAAAAGTTTTTGACAAGTGTGTGTAGACTGTGCATGCATTTTGTATATATATATAAATACAGGCATGCCATGCATATATTAGAAAAAAATGTTTATGTTTAGAAATAAAATATACAGTATATGATACAAATCATACATAAATGTAAATATCTGTTACAAAACTGTTTTGTTTATATATATATATATATATATATATATATATATATATATATATATATATATATATATATATATATGTGTTTAACACACACACCCACATAGCATTGTCACGATACCCTTAATTTAGGCCATGATACTATACCAGTTGAAGTATCACAATACCAAGTAGTATCACTATACTGTTATAATTCATAACTCAAATCTATGAAATAAAGCAAATTGTCACAAATGCTATATTTTATATGTTCTAATACTTCAATTTAATTTATAATTCCCTTATTAAAAACCTATTATTGGACAGACATTCTATTTTATTTGTATATACTGGGACTGTTTTGTTGTTATTGCAATACAGCTGAAGTCAGAATTATTAGCCCCCGTTAGATGTATTTTTATGTTTTGAAATATTTCCCAAATGACGTTTAACAGAGCAAAATTTTCACAGTATGTCTGATAATATTTGTTCTGGAGAAAGTCTTATTTGTTTTATTTCAGCCAGAATAAAAACTGTTTTTATTTTTTAAACACCATTTTAAGGACAAAATTATTAGCCCTAGTCTACAGAACAAACCATCTGTATACTATACAATAACTTGAAGTGTCTTAAAGGATATCTTGTAAAATATTATTTACTGTCATCATGCCAAAGATAAAAAAAAATCAGTTATTAGAAATACATTTTAAAACTATTATGTTTACAAATGTGCTGACCAACAAAAAATGCATTAAAATTAACATAAAAATTATACCAAACAAAATTCATTACAAGAAGAGATTTTTGTCAACCGAATATGAAGCGAAAAAATTGTGAGCTGTTATCACAGAGAGGGCGCGCGTAATAATAACACATAATATTGTTATCGGTGTTGTGCCATATATTTGTTTTTACCATACCTTTATTTTACATCTACAGAATCGACAGAAAATCGTGATCTTTATTTATGCAAAAAAATCGAGATTCTCATTTTAGCCAGAATCGTGCAGCTCTAATATATATATATATATATATATATATATATATATATATATATATATATATATATATATATATATATATATACAGTTGAGGTCAGAATTATTAGCGCCCCTGTTTATTTTTTTTACCAATTTCTGTTTTCTTTGCCATGATGACAGTAAATAATATTTTACTAGATATTCTTCAAGACACTTCTATACAGCTTAAAGTGACATTTAAAGGCTTAACTAGGTTAATTAAGTTAATTAGGCAGGTTAGGGTAATTAGGCAAGTTATTGTATAATAATGGTTTGTTCTGTAGACTATCGAAAACAAATATTAAAGGGGCTGATAAACTTGTCCTTAAAATGGTGTTTAAAAAATTTTAAACTGCTTTTATTCTGGCCAAAATAAAGCAAATAAGACTTTCTCCTGAAGAAAAAATTATTATCAGACATACTTATAACATTTCCTGAATCTGTTAAACATTATTTGGGAAATATTTAAAAAAAAAAAGAAAAAATTCAAAGGGGGCTAATATTTCTGACTCCAACTATATATATATATATATATATATATATATATATATATATATATATATATATATATATATATATATATATATATATATATGTAAGGCCTTAACATAAGCCATGCTATGTTTATTTAATAAAAAATATCTTAAATCATGCTTTTGCAGTTTAGATTGTCTGCTTTCTGTTTGAGTGTATTGTGAAACTCTAAATTAATGCTGTAAAGCTGAATTTCCAGAATAACGTCTACTACAGCCATCAGTGTCAAGTTGCCACTTGTGCTCTTTGCATAATTTGGATAATTGAAAAGGAGGAAGGAGTAAAAGGCATACCGGGAACAAAAAAAACTTTAATTAACTCGTCTTAATGGATTAAAATTGTTAAAAGAGCAGAGCTGCACATGTTGACCCCATAGCTTAACAGTTGTGCTGCTGATGCGTTTTCATTGCGATTAAAAATTGTGTTATTCAGAATTGTTTGAACTGAAAGTTTTAAGTGTGGCATTTACTCGAAATAGAAATGTTTTTCTTTTGAGTTAATGTGATTAGAGGTATTAATTATGTTTTTTAAATCCTTTACGTACCCTAAACTACTGTATGCCTTGAGCATTTTTAATGATTTATAAAGATCTTTAGTTCTAGAGAGGGGAGTAATATGCATTTGATTTGATGTGAAATTTGATGAACAGCCCATCAAAATCAAGACACATTTGTGAAATTAAAGTGCATAGCATCTTAAATTGTTTGATAAGAATACTTTTTTTAGGCATCCGCTATATAAGCTCATCTTGGTGTTTCCATCAACAGTTTTTTATGCGGATATCAATATATGTGCATAAAAATAGGTGGATGGAAATAGCTATTGTCTCTCTTGTGTAAAGGTTTTCCAAATGAGTTTGCCTAAAAAAAAATACAGTGAATATGTTGTGTTATCAGCCAGGAAAACATCTTTGTCATGAAAAAAAGAGGTTTTCCTCAAATATTGTGATTTTTTTAAAGATTATTTAAGTTTGAGGAGTTTCATTGGTTAACCACTGAACTGAAGAGGTTTAGTGTTTGCTCCTAACTAAATGAAATATGTGTCACAAATCACACGCGCATGAACAAATCTATGCCATTTTATAGTGTAAGTAGTGTATTCACACTGAAAAGATCTTTAAATACCCGGATTAGGCCTGCATGGTCCTGGAAAAATATATTAAAATAAACAGGTTAAACAAATGTTTCAGATCTTATTAATTCTAATTCAGACACAAAAAAAAATATTCCGACTCTGTTTGGCTGTTGTCATTTTCCTCATTTGTCTTGACTCCGCCCATTAGTGCTTATTTTCAGCCAGCTCCAGCCAATAGCAGAAAAGCAGCTATTGGGGAAGTGGGAATAAAGATAGTAAGCCCCCATCTGATGGATAAAATTTAGATAAATAACCAATGCGTAAAGTAAATTTTATTTATCACACGTCTGTGATGCGTATATCGCATATACTATTAATGCGTTAATGATAGTTGTGCGACATATTGTGCAGCCTTAACCCGAATTCAAATAAAAGTGTGGAATTTTGAACACTTCATGCACTCAAAAGTCTCAGCTTTACGTAGAGGAGCGGGAGGAGCTATAGATGAAGGGGAGGAGCTATTGGTGTAGAGGAGGGGCTATTGAAAGCTAAGTTTGGATTATTGTATTTATTTTAGTTTGCACTTGAAAAACTACTTTGTAAGCGATTATTCAGCCTCCTGATGGTGAATGCTTACTGTACTCATGACAGATATTTGATCATTTATTTGACTAATTTGGCAACTGTTGACTAAATTAAGTTGGCAGCAGTGTATGAGTGATTGAGAAAGTGTATACTAGCTGTGACTCATTTCTGAGGCTGCATCTTCCGAAAGATGCAGACTTCAAAGGCAAGTCCTTCGAAGTCCACACAGGCTGAACCGAGCGTTTTGAAATGAGACGATCAAGCCTACAGAGGACGGATCTCGTCACCTGGCAATCGTAACAGCTGCTGTTAATAAGCGCTGATGAAATTTGTAATGACTTTTTTTTTCAAAGTGATTTTAAAATGTATTTTAAGCGCTCTGAAGGCAAAAACAAGATATACAGAAGAGAGAGATATATTTCTTTTGATCCATGCATGTACACATGAACATGTAAACAGTCTATAAAATCACTCTGCCATAAGACATGTCATACTCTTTTTGGTTTGCATGTGTTTAGATATCCAAGTAAACCACATTTAAACCAGAGTTTTCTTTTAAAAACGTATTGCCGTCATCAGCTTGCAATGAATCTTGGGATGTTTGAGGCCGCGACAGATCCACAGGTTGTGTCCTTCATTACCTGGGAAGCGAAGGACACATTTTAAGACTGCGTTTGAAGGAATTTTTGAAATGAGACCGCCTACGTCTCACCACAATGACACAGCGCACTTCGAATGCATCCTCTGAAATGAGGCACAGCTAGTGAGAGAGTAAACGTCAAATTGGTAGACTTTCTGGTTTGTTATTGTTAATGTTGTTTCCTTTGAGAAGACACTAAACGTATACACTACAAAGTTGAGTGTAAAAGTGTGCAACTCTGAATAACCGTATCCTCCGAGAACCGGCCTGGCTTTGGTCAGATGTTTGTTCAGATTAGACACTAAACGAGATCTTTTTAAAGATCTGAACGCTTCATGCTCAAGGTTACAGTCAGTCTGTGATGCCAGAATAAGACTAATGCCATTAAAGACCAGTATGCTTTATCTGTCCTCTGCACTGGAGTTCGACTAGAGTTTTCAGACATGATTGTTCACTGGTTAACCGAACTTGTGTTTCGTTTGATTTTAAAGAACAAGTCATCGATTTTCTGGATAAACATCTAATGTGCAGATCATAACTTAGCTATGCTTTAATGTAAGAATTAACGACATAGTTTTCAATCAAAAAAGTGTGTTATAAATAAAGATATAGTCTCTAAAAGAAGAGTCGGCTCTCATCTTAACTCGTTATATTCTCACATTTTTGGCCTGCTACCGATATACATCAACATGATCGAATTAACTCATTTGCATAATCCCCTCCTCCTTGTGACACACAAACTTTCTGAAGCGTTCCTTTCAGGCGCAGAAAACCAATCAAGAGAGACTGGTCCAGTTGGCCAATTAGAGCAGAGTTGGCTTAAGCAAAAGAGAGGGGTTAACACATCTTAAGCTCTTAATTTATTCCAAAATCATAATATTAAATGCAGGTTTCTGACCTAAACGAATTTAACGTGCTTTCAGGTACTCTCAACATAATATTAGGACACTTACCATTCATCATATGGTCTGCGTTTGTCATTAATCAATGCATAACCTTAGTTATTCAGCTGGTTTGTCTGCTTGTATGTTCTGCTGGTACTACAGTACAAATGCCTCTCGTATTTTATGTCATTGATGAATTGACTTTCTGACACATTCGAAGCATCGTTCAGTTTTGTTTCAAGCAGTCGGACATGGAAAACCTGTCTGACAACAGTTATTTTGGTGACATTAATTATATGCAGAAGCTGTCAGGTGCATCAGAAGTGACAGGTGTATTCTGGTACGTGCACAGTAAGTGTGTTTAACTCCGGCTCTCTCGCTCAAACAGCCCTGAAATAGGCCAAAGGTCTCCAGCAGCATCATCCTCTTTAACATAAGCCTGTAGGGCTCACTCAGACTTACGCCAAGGTTACAGCCGCCGAGCAAATCCCATCCACCAGCAAACCTCACGCACGGCTCTAAGAGCAGCTCACCGCCGATCAGAATCATTCTCCAGCGTCCACAAGCTGACATGTGTGTGTGTGCGTGCGTCTCTCACGTGCTCATTAATACATTTGTGTGTATATGTGTGCACGTGAGTGTATGCGTGTGTGTGAGTTAGTGAGTGTGTGAGAGTTGTTGGTGGTTGTGTTTCAGACAGATGTGCTTCTCTGTCCAGCCACTGCGGCTCCAACAAGTCCAGAGATGGGGACAGCAAAACTCTGAGAACGTTCGTCTGGCAGACGGAGGAGTTACAGCCTCTGAAAGCTTTTCATTTGATGAATCTGCTAAGAAACTGGAGAAGACAGACAGACATACAGACTGAGAGAAAGAGAGAGAGACTGTGTTGGAGAGAAACTGTGAAATATTTAAAACCCAAAGCGAGAGAGTAAATACCGGGAGCCGTGCTGTTTGCTGAACGTACATACGGGCCGGTAAAGCAAGTCTTAAAAAAAGTTTACTTTTAGTGTCAGTCAAGCTTTCTTGCACTAAAAAACTGTCATAAATTCATTTCTCATGGCTTTTTCCATCTTGACCCTTACAATGGAGCTGTTCAGCCATGACGTCAATTTGTCGGCAAACCCAGAAAACTAATTCGCCATGGTTTCCCTCAGGAATTTCCTTTGGGTTTCTGGAAGCACAGATTTCTGTTCTTCACTGAGCAAATTTAGGTTTATGGTTTACATTATGTGAAAAGACCTCTCGTTTAATCGAAATAAAGATTTTTAGATGTTCAGTATATTAGTCTTAAGGTTATCTATAATTTTATAAGCTCTAATAATCGCATTTAGAAGATCTAAACCTGATACAAACATCCAAAGCTTGCAGTTTGTCACTTCAGCCTAAATGCATCAATGATTTTTTTTTTTTTCAAATCAACTCATACACTGAAAAAAATATTAATAAGATGATTCCTTGAATTTACTAAATGTTTTTACATTAAAGGACACTTTACACTGAAGTTGGGGCTGAAGAGATTGTCATAGCAGCGTCAGCCAATGAGATTCGGTCAGCAATAGGCCACTGTCTAGCTGGTGTATTTGCATTCAGCGATCTGATTGGCTGACGCTTCCCTCGGCGCTTGAAAAGTTAAGCTAGTTCTAACAACCTCTGAAGCGGCGCAGACGGATCCACAATGCAGTTCGGCAACGCCTGACGTCACCCATTCAAACCGTTGACGCTGACGCCCTGTGTAAATGGGGCGTAAGTGGTTGTAAACAATTAATTTGGGCTGAATTTAAATTAAGTTGTACATTTTCAGTTTCTCATCAAATCTTGTTGCTTTCATTTCATGGTGTACTGTCTCTTTAAACCAGCTGGTTTTGCTACTGTTCATTGTAAATAAAGGTTTAAAACAAATTAAACTGCAAAGGGATGATAAAGTCTCATTAGTAAATGTTAGTTAATGCATTAAAATCAACAGTTAGAAATTGCCATATTATAGTTATTTGTTAAAGAATTGTATTAGGGTTTTTTTCCATTTAATAAAGCGATTACAGTTTTTATGTTGTTAGATATTCGCTAAGAAATTAACAAATGCTTCTTATAATGTTCTTTACATAATTACATTGAACAGAATACAAATAACTATTCATGTAAGCTTCAATGCCATTGCCCAGATTAACTAAATATTATTTTTTTGAAAATAAATCTGCTATTAAGACTTCAAGCATTTGGCTCTGCAAAAACACCTGAAAAACAATGATCTGAATATTCTCAAAAGGCATACTATATTAATATATTTAGAAGTTCCCACGATATCTAATTGCATCTCTGTCTAATGTTTGTCGTCTTTTCTCATATTTATTTTCGTGTTGTCACTTTATGTACACTGGAAGCTTCTGTAGCCAAAACAAATTTCTTGTGTGTGTAAAGCACACTTGGCAACAAAACCGATTCTGATTCAGATCAGTATTGTGCTGTTCATTATCACAGTAGTTTGAGTTATTGATTATTGTCCTATGTCTATTTCTTTACATCTCTCAGTTCTGCCCTGTGCATCCTGGAAAGTCTAATCAAGTTAATGCTTCTAACTTGGCATTATATTAATATTTTTGACTCTCATGACAAATTGCTTGTGAAGTTCTCTGTTTGTAAGTCACTTGGATAAAAGCGTCTGCTTAATGAATAAATGTTGGGACAGCATTTCCCGAATGGCTTCTGCAGAGGGTGTGCAGTAGTGAGATTGAAATTCCAGTGCTAACTTACATTTAGACATTTAACAAATGCTTTTCTCCAATGCTCTAAAACTCAATGTATGTATATATATATATATATATATATATATATATATATATATATATATATATGAATGCATTGGTGTTTTGAGCACTGTACTGCAGATTACACTGAATAATTGTTGACTTAAATTAAATGAAAATCTGATTAAGATGTAGAAACAATGTGAAAAGTATGCTTATACATTACATGTTTAAGGATATTACTTAGCTGGCATAGCACTTATGGCACAGTCGACTCAATGCAGTGGAGGTTATTTAAGGTTATAAATGACCAATTACATATTTACCCTTTTGATTGTAAAACTATTGTTAGAAAACCTTAAATATCCCTAACCACGGACATATCCAACTAATTTGATTTGAACTATAAAACGAATTAAATCCAAGTGTCTGATGTTATCATAACTTTTGCAAGGTAAAATGTGTGAAATATTGTTCCGTTATTATTCAGAATAACAGATATTTATGTAAAAAAGAAAACGATATTTTGACCTAAAAGTGTCGTTTCTGCAGTGCTTCCTGTTGATATTGAGTTTAAAAATTAAATTTTTAGGTGAATTATACCTTATAAATACAGTATGTGACTCTTTTAACATCATTTGGTGGTGTCCATGTCGCTGAGCGACGTGTGTGAAACAATGAAAAGACTCGTGCAGCCGCCTTTGCTTCTCTCCTGAACTTGAAAATATGATTGGCAGAATCGTAGAAATGCTGGATTAAGATCATCTAGGGGTCGAATCGAGATCGCGATCTTTTTACGATTAATTGTGCAGCTCTACTTAACTGTGATGTTCCACTTTTGCACATAAAAATAATTAGCACCTTTGGATGGAAAAAGCTAATCATAAATGTGGCGTACACACAAAAACGGGTGGAAACATGTGTACGCAACTTATCACTCTAGATGGGTCCTATGACAAACAAACTCGGCGTGAGAAAGTAAACGTATTTAATTTTAAATGTTGACTTAATTGCACCACTTTAAAACATCAGGTGAGCCATAATCATTAATAAATAAATACAAATTGAATCTGCTGTACCTTCACTTTTTGTAAGGTTTCTACACAAAGGTTTCTAAATGAGCCTCATGATGCACTGATATAATGTTTTCATTGGATTAACTTTTTTAAGTAAGGTAAATGGTTGCAAACAATTTATACGGGCTGAATTTAAGCTAACAAGTTAAGTTGAGCATTTCTCAGAATTTGTAACTTCTGACCATATAAATTGTTTGCAACCAGTTACCTTAAAAAGTTAGTAAATCCAATGAATCTATTTTCTTCTGTGTATCTGCAGAAGATGAAGTGTGTTCTCTGCTGTTTTTGCTCTCCTCTGTATCCTCGGTTATTCCAGGAGCTTGTGATTCTCTGTGATTAGTGCTGATTTTACAGTATGCTCAGCGTCTGAGGCAGCGTATTGATTCTGTGTATTGGATTTGGCTCTCTGCGTGATTTCCTGCAGTAGCTCTTTTGGGTTTGAGAGGCTCCTCCTGCACTGGGCTTTGATTTACTCGTCTGTCCCAGCAGGCCTGGTGTCCGGCCTCATTAGCTCATTACTGAGAGCACCAGTTCTCCTTTCAGACCACAGTCACCGTCTGCAGATACAGCGCCCGCTGATTACAGCCAAACCATTCAATTCAAGTTATTCATATAACGCTTTAAGCCATTATTATCCTGACAAAGCAGCTTTATAGGAGGTGCACATTATTACAACATTACAGTCAGAATCGTAAAAGGAGTTGTGTATCGGTTAGACAGTATATAAATGGAGTTTAAGGTGCCTTATGTTCGTTTTTGACTCTTCTAAAGCACAACATAGCCATTAAATTTTTGCGGATATTTAAGAAACATGCTAAGTGAACATGTTTTATCTGAAAAGTAATGCTGAAGTCAGATATTCTGCTTTGAAAATGTGTGTCCTGTGCCGGAACATCTGTCTTTGTTTTGGTTTCAACCCGCCCACTGCCAGTTTAGCCAATTATATTTCAGCACGCCAGGTTGCCTTGTCGGAAACCTACGCATTTCATTCATTCATTCAATCAGTAAGGCTCTCGAAAGCATGCGTCCATGACCAAAATGTGACCTCCGGTGGACAGTAGCAGACTCCGAAATGAGATGCAGATTCAGAGTTCCACATGAGGTTATTAATTAGCAAATAATCTAAATATTCTGAACGTAAACATTAGACGATCATTGTACAATTTCTGTTGTTCAGCCTGCAAGCAATAGAAGCCGTTTCTATTGTATCACTTCTAGGTGTTGGTTAAAACAAAAATTCCTTTTAATTTGGAGAATATTTCTTCTATCGTGTGCCGTTGTTTTTATTTAGAGCATGATTCAAATAAGCCTTTAGGCTCGGTCGTCAGACTTGCTCCTGTTAGTCCGCAATCTGGCAACCTGCGCTTTGCAGTTGTTTTGCTCCAGAAATGCAATACTTACTTCAATCACTGGGTGTCAAACTTGCATACTGCACCTTTAACCTGCAGTATATAGGCCCAATCGCAATTCTGTTTTATAGCCCTTCGCCTACGCCTAGCAAGTGTTTTAATCCATTCATGAGGAAGTTGAGTTTTAAATGCTCAGCAAGAGTATTGACGCTAATCTTCTGTATGAACTAAAAACTTTCTGATAGAACGGCTTATTCTGTCAAGTCATTGGGAAAGGGTTTCAGAATTTAAAATATGTTTTCTAATTTTTTGCATGGGGTGACCAGCACTATGGCTGGTCCCGGCTGGGCCAGTTGGCATTTCTGTGTGGAGTTTGCATGTTCTCCCCGTGTTGGTGTGCACTATAGGGGAATTGATGAACTAAATTCGCCGTAATGATGTGTGTGAATGAGTTTGTATGGGTGTTTCCCAGTACTGTGTAGCGGCTGGAAGGGCATACACTCTATAAAACACATTCTGGAATAGCTGGTGGTTTTTGTAGTGGTTAATTGAGGTAGTGTTGTTAGCGAGATTTATCGCTTTTGTTTTTGTTTTCCTCAATGTTTCTTTGAAGAATATAACCGTAACACATTAACGTGTGAATATAACCAATCAGATGCCTGTTTGTAGAAAAAGTCTTATTATTCGCCACTTTTTTTTTACGTTTGTGGCTCTCGGTTGCTTGATTTGCAGTCTTGGTACTGGTGAAGTCAGAAGAAACTCTCATACCTCTTGGTTTGTAGTGTGGTCCTGAAAAATCTCAGTTTGAAGGGCTATATGGCCCTCCCCCTTACCTCTACGCCTCTTAATTAAACCGAATTGGGACAAGGGGTAAGGGTAGAATTGGGATTTGGCTAAAGTATCCTTTTAAAAAGGTGATGTCTACTAGGGCTGCACAATATATTGTTTCGGCATCAATATCGAAATCTGCAATAATCGCATCACAACATCTACAGTATTGAATTATAATAACCCGTAACCGCAGTTCAGAATGTGAATTCTGGAGTCATTACAAAGTTTAATCCTAATAGGGTGAAAGATTTTCATTTGGATGTGTTTG
>NC_141026.1:1745000-1747500 GCF_052040795.2 Danio rerio
CAAACTAATAATAATAATCACAAACGTTTCTTAGACATCAAATGAACAGAATGAGTTCTGGAAAAAAGCATTATTTATTTAATAATTATTTTGAAATATACAACCTAGGCTCATTCTGAAAACATAATCTCGTGGACATTTCTGGAGACGTCCTGGGAGGTACCTATTTTTGAATAGGCCGCGAGAGGCTGCTGTGTGCCGTTTTTGTTTTTTTGTTTTTTGCATCTCAATTGTCTCTCGCGAGTGCCTTTCACGCCCGCGCTGTTCTCGTGTAAACCCACCAGAGGCCGCTTTCGAATGACTGAATGATTGACTGGGCGACCGGCCAATCGACCAGCCCACCCTCCTCCTTCCCTAAACCCAACCAATCAGAGAACAAAAGAGATGTTAAGAGAGAGATAAAGTTTGTTTGTTGTTGTTATTATATATATATATATATCATGGTTCAACGCTAAGGACATTCTCTACTGGCCCGACTGGACCAGCGGTTCGGATTTTTACTTGCCCTGCCAAAATTTTCACTGGCCCCACCTAAATAAATAAATAAATAGCTATTTCTTAGCTGCATATTTTAAATAATGTGTCAAAAATAATGTCTGTTAATCTAGAATTTAAATATTTAAAAAATGTTAGCAGTCAAAAACAGCAGTATGAAAAATGTGAAGGTATTTTATTGCAAAACAACAGGGGGCTGACTTAAAAGGGACGGAAGCTAGGCAAAACATCACTTCATTTTTTTCGTCATGCTGTACCGATGTAAATATCTTTTTCCACAACGTTAGAAACAGACATTTTCTTTTAGCCTCAAAATTTGATGTTGCCGTCTCTTCGCTGTACTAGTTTTACCAGGTTGTGGAAAAAATAACGTGCTCACAACATCCAATCAGATAAAAGGAACCAAAAAGCAATATGGTGTTTACGACTTCACAGAAAAGGATGCATTCAAAGACTTAGTAGCACAAATTGTTTCTCGATTCTAAGACTGTATTTGCACGCAACTGACAAATAGTCGCAGGCCAATTAAATTTTGTGACAAGGCAGCAATGGCCTGATCAGGCCAGTAACGATTCTCTCTACTCATGCTGGCCCCGGGCCATCACGCAGTCCTTATTGTTATATATATATAAATATATATATATAAAACAGTTCTGTCTGGTTCTCAAATCTGATTGGCTGATAGCCGTGCGATATTCTGCAATATCAGAACTCCTACAGCCTCTTTACCCTTTGTGTATTACTCCGCCCACATACAGCCTGCAAAAAGCAGACACTAGAAATCTAAAGTTTAAAAGATGCTTGCTCAGCTGTTTACCTGTCAGCTTATGATTTGAATCCGGAAGAAAGTAGTTCCTCTTACAAAAGGGTTTTTGAGACTCTCCATGTTTGATTTTGTTTTTATATACAAAATTATGCTGTCAAACTGTTGTATAGGCGCAATATCACACTCGTAGCAGTGCGATATGGCTGTATATCGGCACTGGTGGGGGCACTAACGCACGCCTCCCACCAGTGACGATATACAGCCATATCGCACTGCTACTCTTGTGATATTGCTCATATATATATATATATATATATATATATATATATATATACTCATTTATTCATTTTGTTCATTTATTCATTGTTGGCCTAGTCCCTTTATTAATCTGTCATTATTACTATCATTGGTGTTAGTGTTATCATTATACACCCCATCACTATTCTAATATTATATATCTAATAATCCAGCTATATGTTGTATCTGTTTTATTCTTGCTTCATTTTTTGATACTTTTCACAACCTGTAATAAGTTTTCTACTGTTATGCATGTTGTATATTTTTTATGTTCTTTTTTTTTTATATACTTTGACCTGTTTACCCACCCAGTTACCTGTACATGCGCACACACACACACACACACACACACACATGCACTCACATTTGACTGTTTTATTATGGTTTTTTTTCTGTTATTTGTATTTCTCTGATTTCCAGTTGTGTTTGATTCCATGTCATTTGTGTACGTCTTTACATAATAAAAAAATTACACTGATATATGAAATAAAATGAAATGACAATGTGCACAGTTCCATGATTTATGATTTACATTGCAGAGAAATATGCTTTTGATAATATGATGACTAGTTTCCCAGTACTGAATGTAGCTGGAAGGGCATCCGCTGTGTAAAGCATATGCTGGAATAGTTGGCAGTTCCTTCTGCTGTGGTGACCCCTGATGAATAAAGGGACTAAGCTGAAGGAAAATGAATGAATTTGGTGATGTAATGATGTTTTGTTAATTAATCTGTGATGTGCTTCAGGTGCGATTCTGGGCCGCTCGGAGACACAGGAGTGTGTGTATTATAATGTGAGCTGGGAGAAGGACGGAACAAACAGGAGCGGCACGGAGTCATGTTATGGAGAAAAGGACAAGCGGCGACACTGTTTCTCCACCTGGAAGAACCGCTCGGGGACCATCGAGATGGTCAAGCAGGGCTGCTGGCTGGACGATGTCAA
>NC_141026.1:1750000-1757500 GCF_052040795.2 Danio rerio
ATTTATTTATTATTAGTTTATTTTTTATTTATATTTATTTATAAAAAAAATATTTACTTTATTTTATATATTTAAAAAATATATTTTTTATAAATTATTTTTTTATTTATTTATTTGTTTTTTATTTTGTATTTTCATTTATTTTATTTATTTGTCTATTTTTATAATGAATTTATTTTTATTTTTTATTAATTTATTTATATTTTAAAAAGAATTTATTTTTATTTATTTGTAAATTTTTATTTGTTTATTTTTATTATTTATTCATTTTTATTTTTAAATTATATATAAATATATATATATATATATATACATATATATATATATATATATATATATATATATATATATATATATATATATATATATATATATATATATATATATATATTTATTTATTTATTTATTTATTTATTTTTTATTTATTTATTTATTTATTTATTTAGCCTCTCACTAGCAGTATTTTTTTATCACATTTCACCTAAATTTAACAACCCTCAGAATATTTTTGGCCTTGAAGACATGACAATATTATATATCAAAATAAAGAACCGACCCTCTGTCTTCAAACCAAAATAAGAATTTTATTCTATCTTAATATCATGTTTATACCCACTTAAATGCAGGTAGTTTCATGAAATTGTTTTTAAAAATGCATAATACTGAAAGTAGTGCATTTTCACGATATATAGTATATAAAACACACACACAGTACATTTATACTCACATACATGCATGCATTCGTTCACACACATACTGTACACACACAAGTGCACGTGTAAAATGAGCGTGTAAAGCAAATTCCTAACCTCATTCAGATCAACAAGGGCAGATCATGTGTATGTTGCAAACTCTGGTATAGTTTCAGAGAGCTGTGGAATAAGTGTGTGTGTGTGCGTGCGTGCGTGTGTGTGTGTGTTTTCCATGTCTCATTAACCCATCACATTCTCACAGATGCACATCAGTGTTGTTCTCACATTCTCCAGCTTCTCTCACATTGCAGCGCTTGTGTGTAGAAACAGTAAAATGCCTTTCTTCCTCTTTTGCTAGCACGCCTTTCATATCATGGTAGAGGTAAGAGCTTCATCCGCTCACTCGGTATCCCATCATGCCATGCTGCCATAGTACTCCTCCTCCTCCATATTTTCTTTCTTTATCTGATTCTGCCTCGCATGGATTGATTTTTGAGTTCTCCTGCATCAGACTGTGTGTGTGTGTGTGTGTGTGTGTGTGTGTGTGTGTGTGTGTGTGTGTGTGTGTGTGTGTGTGTGTGTGTGTGTGTGAGTGTGAGAGAGTGTGTTGAATTGCAGGTTTATTTTGAATTGGAGATTTATTTCATGTCTAATTTATAAAATGTTAACAATAGTCTAAACAGCAACTAGCAACAATCAAATGTTCCCCATTACTGTACATTTAAGCTTTTTAGTTTATTTTACATTAATAATAGATTAAGGATCCATATCCGACTCCTCAGAAGAGTCTGGGTCAGAATAGTAAATAGTACTTACAGCAAAAACAGAAATAATAGTCATTTTATATATATTTGTTCTTGCCTGGGGGCGTTACGGTGGTGCAGTGGGAAACACCATCGCCTAAGCAGGAAGGTCACTGGTTCGAGCCTCGGCTGGGTCAGTTGGCATTTCTGTGTGGAGTTCGCATGTTCTCCATGTGTTGGCGTGGGTTTCCTCCGGGTGCTCCCCCACAGTTCAAACACTTGAGCTGTAGGTGAATTGGGTAAGCTAAAATTGTTCGTAGTGTATGAGTGTGTATGTTTCCCAGTGATGGGTTGCAGCTAGAAGGCCATATATTCAAAACATATGCTGGATAAGTTGCCGGTTCATTCCGCTGTGGTGACCCCTGATTATTAAAAGGATTAAGCCGAAAAGAAAACTAATGAATGAACGAATGTTCTTGCCTGACACACAGTATCCTCATATAACAAAGCAATATCAATGTTAAACAATGTACAACACCATTAGAAGCAAAATGCTTTTGCGTTTAGAGTGAATAAGCTGTTGTGTTTGGATTTGACATTTATATTTTACCGGTAAACAATAACAAATACAATTCAATTCAGCTTTATTTGTATAGCACTTTTACAATGTAGATTGTGTCAAAGCAGCTTTACTTAAAAGATCATGGTGAATTGAAATAGAGTAGTTCAGTTTTTAGTGTTTAAGTTCAGTTCAGTGTGGTTTAATAATCACTACTGAGAGTCCAAACACTGAAGAGCAAAGCCATCGATGCAGTGGTGACAGCGACAAGGAAAAAACTTCACCAATTGGCAAAAGTGAAGAAATAAAAAACCGTGAGAGAAACCAGGCTCAGATGTGCACGACCATTTCTCCTCTGGCCAAACGTCTTGTGCAGACCTGCAGTCTAGGGGCTGGAGAAGCTGGACGTCAGCAAGACTCATCTGTCCCTGGAGCGTCCCAGGAATCAGTCTCATGCTCTCCACTCCTCCATGACCACCACAGTAGCTGCTCAGGATACGGCCTGGTCCAGGATTATGGAAGGCTTGGGATCATCTCGTCGCTGGTCTTGGGATTGAATCAGTGACTCTGCATAGTCTGAGGGCCTCAGGATGAGTATCGCCAGGTGGAAATAGAGAATAAAGAGAATAACTAGCATAGCTGCTGTTCTTAGTGTATATAAACAAGATGCAGAAACCCTCGAGGAGCACATTCATGTATCATACCGCTAAGTGTCGCATTGAGTGTATGCTTTACTAAACAGATAGGTCTTTAATCTAGTTTTGAAATGCGAGAGTGTGTCTAAGCCTTGGACATTATCAGGAAGGCTATTCCAGAGTTTAGGAGCCATAAATGAGAAGGCTCGACCTCCTTTAGTGGACTTTGCTATTCTAGGTACTACCAGAAGCCCTGAGTTTTGAGATCCTAAAGAGCGAGTTGGATTGTTGCGAGACAGAAGGTTGGTTAGATAAACAGGAGCTAGATTATTTAAAGCTTTATAGGTAAGAAGCAATATTTTATAATCAATACGAAACTTAACAGGCAGCCAGTGTAAGGAAGATAAAATTAGGGTGATATGATCTTATTTTCTAGACCTGGTAAGAACTCTGGCAGCTGCATTTTGTACTAGCTGAAGTTTGTCAATAGAGGATGTTGGGCAGCCAGCAAACAGAGCATTACAGTAATCCAGCCTAGAGCTCATAAAAGCATGGACTAGCTTTTCTGCATCTGAGATGGTAGCATACTGTGTAACTTAGTGATATTTCTCAGATGTTTTCGTGACATGGGATGAATGATTTTCAAAAGTTAAATTGCTGTCTAATATGACAGCCAGATCTTTTATAGTAAAGTCTGTTAATGTTTATCTAAAAGAAGCATTTCACAGTAGCCCCTTTCACACAGTGATACCAGTAAATATCTGGAAAATTTCCGGAACGACTTTACCGGTATATTCAAAAAAGCGCTGTTCACACAGGCGAGGACGTTACGGAAATTTTCCGGAAAAGAGCATTCACACATCCATTCCAAAATACCGGTAAATTCTGCCATCATTCACCACAAATGAGCTTTAAACGGCTGCGCTTGTGTTTGTAAACATTTGACTAAATTACAAACTCTGTGGATGATCAATATTGTGATCAATATCCTTTCGCAGGATCACTTTCGCATGTCGAGATGTTCATATTATGTGCGTGTGCAGGCGCTCACAGGCTGTTTCACAGGCACACGCAAAGCTTGAAGGTAAACAAACAACGGCTTATCATAAGCATCTCATCGATGATTATTTACACAGCTGGCATTAAGAAGAACATATAAATGTGATCTGACTAACTTCTAGCAGCTAAATGTGTCTGGAAAAATATTCAAAGGCTTTTATCCTCACAAACCGTGCGGACGTGAATGCGTCTGACTGTTGTGATTGGCTAAAGCAGACGTCTCATGTCAGCACGTTCTAGACGTGCACGCGCTTATTACGGCAATCTCCCTTCTGCATTCACACAACGCAGCATTCCGGCAAATTACCGGTAATGTTACAACTTCTCCTTCCGGAAAATAGCCAGAACGAATTTACCGGTATTTTCAAAAAGGACCTGTTCACACATACAACCTTCCTGAAAATTGCCAGCAAATTTCCGGAAAAGTCTGTATGTGTGAAAGGAGCTAGTGTCTCTCCAATATATTAAAGATATGTTGATCTGTTACCAGCCTTGTTGTCATCTCAAAATATGTTTTTGTCTGTCGCATGTTCTCCATTGAGACATCATGATGGCTTTGCTGCAGTAGTTTACCGTTATCTATCAGATCTGGTCATTATTGTTTTTAAAGAGCTTGAAAACCTATTTATCTGACCAAGCTTTTTGCGGTCTGATTGGTTGAATGTTTGTTTGTTGGGATTATTTTGTTTATAATGAATGCTATTTGTATTACTCGCAGACAGCACTTTAGTACATTCTGATGCTTTTGAAAGTGCTTCATAATTAAAAGCTGAGCTGAGTTGAACTGTGGAAGAGAGTTGATATAAAGGTCAGGAGGAGAGAGAGAGAGAGAACATCTCCTGATCAAATGAATATCTCTCTCTCTCTACAGTATTGCTAAAGCATTTTAGTTATGCATAAAATATGTCATATACTCAAACCATCAAATTAATAAAATATACTTTATATAAGAAATAAATGGCAGCAAAAAGGAGCAAGTATTCACTTGATACATATATACATACACATACAAGACTAAGAATAAAAAAAATATAAAGGATTGATCATAATAAAACATGCACATACAGTTAAAGTCTGAATTTTTAACCCCCTGTTAATTTTTAATAGTTTTGACCCTTAAACGGTGATTAAAAAATTAAAAGCTGCTTTTATTCTTGCCGAAATAAAACAAATAAGACTTTCTCCAGAAGAAAAAATATTATCAGACATACTGTGAACATTTCCTGAATCTGTTCAACATCATTTGGGAAATATTAAAAAGAAAATGAAGTTGAAAGGGGGCTAATAATTCTGACTTCAACTGTATACGGTCAATAGTCCTTATGCTACAACAACAAATAAGTTAATTAAGTATACTAATAAGTAAAAAACACAACTTAAAAATAAATAGTGATTCATTAATTAATAAAAAATATATATGTTCTGTGTTCAGGATCCAGGTCTGACTCCTCCGTCTCCTCTGCTGGGTCAGAAGCCTCTGCAGCTGCTGGAGCTGAAGGCCAGAGGACGCTTCGGCTGCGTGTGGAAAGCTCAGCTGCTCAGTGAAGCCGTGGCGGTCAAGATCTTCCCTGTCCAGGTCAGTGAACAGCTCATGCTTGTGTTGAAGTTAAAGTCGATGGAGCCTTTTGACATTTCTGGGTTTCTCGGTAGTGCAAGTCGTCATAGTTGGTAAACTTAGAGCGCAGTGAATGGGAGAGTACAACAAATCATTTAATTACAATCCTGTTTGCTGAATTAATAAAAGAAAAAATCCATGATAGTGTTATCAAGAATTTCAGAAGAAGGAAATAAATAGCATGCAGAGGTGCGTAGAGTATCCAAAATCTATACTCAAGTAAAAGTGCAGGTACTTGTGGAAATCCTTACTCGAGTAAAAGTTACAATCTTAAAAGTTAAGAGTAAAAAAGTGTCTGATAAAGAAATCACTCAAGTAAATAGTTACTAGTTACTTTTCATTTTATATATAAATATAATTATATAGATACATTTTCATAGTATTTCCTATATTTTTTTCTGGAGAAGATCTTACTTGTTTTATATCAGCTAAAATAAAAACTGTTTTTAATGCTTTTAAACCCATTTTAGGGTCAGAATTATTACCCCCCCTTAAGCAATATTTCATTTGATTGTCTAAAGAACTAACCGTTATTAATTATGCTATCTTGTTGAATTAACCTGGTTTAGTATTAATAGTGTCACTCATTTTTACTCTCCTGCTCCCATACACACAGCATTATACACACCTCACTTAAGCAATCTTTTTTTGTTGTTGGTAGTTTGATGCAAACATGATATAATACATACATGAATAAATGCTCATGCATTCTTTACAGATTAAAATATTAAAAACTTTCAAGAATTTAGGATTATGATTTTTCTTTTAAACGCATCATGTGAAAAGGGTCCTTATCGCTTTATTTTAATGGTCCCTTTAACACATTCTGTTGATATTAATGTCATAGTTCACCCAAAAATGTTCATTCTGTCATCATTTACTCACTATTTGAGTTTCTGTCTTCTATTAAGCACAAAAGAAGATATTTAGAAGAAAGCTGAAGACCAGTAACCATTGACTATCATAGAATATGTGTTTTATTCTATTGAAGTCAATGGTTACAGGTTTCCAGCTTTCTTCTAAATGTCATCTTTTGTGTTCAAGAGAATAAAGGAACTCATAAAGGTTTGGAACTAATTGAGGGTCAGTAAACGGAGTAAATTTATTGTTTGGGTGAACCGTCCCTTTAAGTTACATCGCAGCTACATGTCAGCTAATTCTCATTAGAATATGAGTAGACTGTAAGGTGAGTGTTAGTGTAAGTTGACATGCACTCGCAAAGTTTCTTATAGTCAGAGAACGCTAGTGGAGCAGCGGCAGCTGATATTAAACAGATAGTCTGCTAATATTATAATGAGAATTAATATGCATGTAGCTGCACTGTAATCTATAGTCAGCAACATGTGAATTGGGGAAAGTGATATCAGAAAGGAGTAATTCACCCAAAAATAAAAAAAAATACTAATAATAATCATTATAAAAACAAATATTTTGTTATTAATACAAATTATTTCATTAAATAAAGGCATGGTTGCACATTCAATTCTAAATAATGCATTTATTCCAAACTTTTAGATTGCAGACTTGATTCTTTTACTATTTCCAACGAATGAGAATGTCAGCCATTATAATAGCATTAATATTTGCCTGTATCTTAATATTTTAACAAAAATAAGAATATTAATAATGATCAATTTTGTTATTATCAATTGATTTAACTTATTTTAATTAACAATTAATATTGTGTGTCATTTCAATGCATGTCTATTTATTTACCCTTTGCAAAGTAAAAAAGGTAAGTTGTAAGTTTTGTTTGTGCAAAGTTATTTCATATAAAGTTATTGCTTTATTATTATAATTATTGCATCATTTACATTATTATATATATTTTTTGGTGACCCAAAACTTTGATTGTTGTCTGTATTAATGCAGCCTTTAATGCGTGTGCATCAGGGTTTCTCTAAATGCGTGTGTGTTTGTTCTCAGAATAAGCAGTCCTGGCAGAATGAATATGAGATTTATAATGCGAGCGGAATGAAACATGAAAACCTCCTTCACTTCATCGGAGCAGAAAAACGTGGAAATGGAGTTGACATAGAGCTGTGGCTGATCACAACCTACCATGAGAAGGTACACACACAGATATAAACACACATGCACAAACACACAAACATAGATACACGCTTATATGCACACACACATAACTTTCATATATACACATGCGCATCAATGCATACACATGTCCACACACACACAC
>NC_141026.1:1765000-1807500 GCF_052040795.2 Danio rerio
AACCATAGACCTCCCTCAACAGGTATATACCTCATTTTGATTTATCCTGCTTTTATTCTTTGAGCAGCCGCTGTGGAGGAGAGCAGCTGTAACACACACACCGTAGTGTTTCTGCCTTCACATTTCATCATCATCAGAGTCTCCTGAAGGGGTCAATCATGAGGAATCAAAGCTTGCTATACACACACACACACACACACACACCAGGGTCCAACATCAGCTTCTGCCTGTCTTAGGGATGCGCTGGTAGAAACTGCATCCTCATCATCTACTCTGCACTTCAGGTGGACACGCTCAGAACGCTTATTCAGAAGATGTGGGACGCTCATGATGTCAAACACTAAGCACCAGCAGAAATCTTGGAGTGTGTGTGTGTGTGTGTGTGTGTGTGTGTGAATGAGTGTGTTTGAGTGAGTGAGTTTGCCTGTGCTGTTCCTCAGAGCCTGCAGGGTCTCAAACTCAATTCCTGGAGGGCCGCAGCTCTGCAATGTTGCTCCAACCCTGATCACACACAGCTGATCTGACTTCTCAAGCTGTTCATGACTCTTTTGAACACCTCCATTATTTGGATCAGATGTGTTTGATAGGGTTGGAGCTGCGGCCCTCCAGGAATTGAGACCTATGCTGCGGATCAGCGGTGTCCTGCTGAGGTTAGCTCCAGTTTGTTTCAACACACCTGCACTGAGGTTTCTAGTGCATCTAGAAAGAGCTTGATTAGCTGCTTCAGGTGTGTTTGATTAGGGTTGGAGCTAAACTCTTCAGGACACCGGCCCTCCAGGACTGAGTGTGGACACCGCTGCTGAAGATGATACCAACAAGATTCAATCTGGACCTCAACTATTCTATGCAGATGTGTGTATTCATCCATTATGGTGCAACACGTGACCCTGGACCACAAAACCAGTCTTTCATTTTATTATTATTGTTATTTTTTAAAGGATTATACGTTGATGAACAGCTGATTTGTTTAGCTTTCCAATGAGGTTTGCTTGTTAGGATTGACCAATATTTGGTTGAGATGCAACCAGTGCTTAATTTGAGGAGGATCTTGTTCTGGATGAAGGCCAGATATTTGTATTTTGCGTTTCGTTATTTATTTTTTAATGGATCCGGCATTAACTTTTGCGTGGTGAACACCTACTGCATGTGTGTGTGTGTGTGTGTGTGTGTGTGTGAGAGAGAGAAGGCTGTGCGGATTGTGTGTGTGTGCGCTCATACATGTATGACGGTAGTCACGATACGCAAGTTAAAGCACAACTATTGCCAATATTTTCAGCCAATCAGCTTTCATTTGTTTACAATCCCTCTTATTGGTTGGTGATTGTTGTTTCATGCGCAGTGAGCAGCGAAAATAAATACTAACATAGTGGTCTACATAAATAATATCTGTATTTTTAAAATGGCAAAGAGGCAGTCATGCATTTCATTTTTTTAAAACCATAAATAAATCAGACCAAAGAGATCAGGTGAAGATGAAACTGAACGGATAGATCAGGACAGCAGGAGACAGAAGCAAAACTCTCTCAGTTCAGCCAGAAACCATGACAGAAGAGCTCATTTCATTATTTGTGTTTCACTTGGCACATAATAGTGAACTGAATAGCAATTGTTCAAACCATTTATGTTTGTAGCTGCATGTTTGTATTATCCATGACTGACCTATAATGTTATATGGCACAAAATAATTGAAGACATGTGAATTGACATGCATCAGAAATGTGATGCTTTTTTTTTTTTTTGCGCTGTCACCGTTTAATGATGTCATGTTCCGGGAAAACTCAAAGTGTTTGGAGGACGTCGGTCACAGTGACCTTATATTCCTGTATTTGTTCCGAGAATTATTCATTTACAAATTAAGCACTGGATGCAATTATTTGAAAACCTGAAAGTTCAAAAAATAAATCACGTTTAGAGTAAATAAAGTTTTTAAGAATGCCTATTATTGATCAGTTAAGCTGTAATATATGGTAAAACGTTTAATAAATGGAGTATGATCTTTACTCAAAATCCTTTTGACTTTTGTCAAAATACAAATCAATAATTTTGACCGGTACTATGTATTTTGGCCAAAAACAATACACCCGTGCCACTTAAAACTGGTTTTGTGCTCCGGGGCCACATGTGGATTTTAGGATATTGCATAAAATACATCACAATCAAAGCCTCAACACGACTCATGCACAGATTATGCTACATGAATTCTTTGATGTGCAACTAAAAGTGATGAGAATGTGGCTCTGCTGATGCTCAATCACAGCATCTGCCATTGCTTTAGTGCTTCTGAAATGCAGTTTATTCGTTTATTATGGAGGAAAGCTGCAGAAACGTTCTTTTTTTTGTTATTGCTGACCGTTTGCACCCCCTTCCCATTATTCATAATGTATTAACTATTAATATAAATCGCATTCTGCACTTTTGGAAGCAAACAAAGCTAACGCGACTCAACACAAACGAGTTTAGCTGCAGAAAACACTATCAGTAACATTTTAAAGGTGTCATGAACTCGGAAAGCAAAATTCCCTTCATCATTTCAGCTCATACTATTTAAATATATGAATTAATATTTAATTTTATGTATATATATATATATATATATATATATAGAGGTTCCTCTAAAACCAGCTTATATTAAAGTCTCCCAAGAAATCCAAACTTACCATATGATTTTGTTAGCTCAGATTGCCAGTTTTGTGGTTAACAGTTCATCTTTCTTTCCCCGATCTTTCTAAATGAAATGCCTACTTTACTACATCCATACAGCCCATGGTAGAAAAAACAAGCCACGCCCACTGTTTGCTCATTTAAAATTCCATTTCTCTAGGAACTGTGTCACAATACAAAAATGAGCAGCAAAATATCACAGCTTCCAGTTCATTTAGACTTTAAAGAAATGTTCTACTCTATGATGTAATAGGGTGGATGAGCCCCGCCCCCACAAATGATTGACACCCACTTATATTGCGATGCTATTTTAGCCGTTAATATGCAAAACTGTCAGCCAATCGGACCAGTGGGCGTTTACTTTTACGTCTACAATCAGCCACGCCCACTCAAACAGAGCGTTCTGATAATGAGCCTCAAAAACAGCACAGAAAATAGACAAATAATTGTAAATAAACAGTTTTTTTTATTTGTAAAGTTCTTGATAACATGAATAAAGATCAAGAGAAATACACATTTAAAAAAAAAAAAAAAAGTTTGATCATGACCCCTTTAAGTGGTAAATTTGGCATTTACTTTAGTCTACAAGTGGCCATATCCACTCAGAGCGTTATGATTATGAGGCTTAAAAACAGCCTAGCGAAAAGACAAATACTTCTAAATAAACCATTTAAAGTTTCTGATAAAATTAATGAAGATCAGAGAAATACCAAAAAAAAAGGCTGAGGTAGTTCATGACCCCTTTAAGTGGTAAGTACCGATCAGAGCAGTGGGTGTTTACTTTTAAGTCTAGTATCGGCCACGCCCACTAGAACAGCGTTCTGATAAAAACAGTCAAAAACAGCACAGAAAATAGACAAATACTTGACAATAAAGTTTTTTTACGAGTAAAGTTCTTAATAACATTAATGGAGATCAGAGAAATATAAAAAAAAACAGTAAATTATGACCCCTTTAAGAGCAGTGGGCGTTTACTTTAATCTACAATCAGCCACGCCCACTAAAAAAGAGCATTTTGAAAATGAGGCTCAAAAACAGACAAGTACTTCTGAATAAAAAGTTTTTATATATAAATGTCATTAATGTAGATAAGAAGAAAACAATAATTAGTTCATGACGCCTTTTATGCGGGAACTGCTAATCAGACCAGTGGGCGTTTACGTTTAATTTTAGAATTGGCCACGCCCACTCAAACAGAGCGTTCTGATGAGGCTCAAAAACAGCACAGAAAATAGACAAATAAATCCAAGTAAAATGTTTTTAATGTAAAATTCTTGATGACAAATGGAGCTCAGAGAAATGTTGAATTAAAAGCTGAGGTACTATACGACACCTTTAAGTGTAAAGTGCCAATCAGAACAATGGGTGTTTACCTTAGTGTCTACAATCAGCCAAACCCACTCAAACAGAGAAGTAAGATAATGAGCCTCAAAAACCGCACAGAAAATCGATAAATACTACTAAATAAACAGTTGTTTTGTTTTATATGTAATGTTCTTGATAACATAAATGAAGATCAAGAGAAATACAAATAAAATAAAAAAGTTTGATCATGACCCCTTTAAGTGGTAAATTGGGCATTTACTTTAGTCTACAATTGGCCACACCCACTCAGCGTTATGATTATGAGGCTTAAAAGCAGCCTAGCGAAAAGACAAATACTTTAAAATAAACCGTTTTTAAAATATAAAGTTACTGATAACATTAATGAAGATCAGAGAAATATAAACTTTACAAAAAAAAGCTGAGATAGTGTATGACTCCTTTAAGTAGTGGCTGGCAATCAGAATAGTGGGCGTTTACCTTGGTGTCTACAATCAGCCACGCCCACTCAAACAGAGCGGTCTGACAATGAGCCTCAAAAACAGCACAGAAAATAGATAATAATTGTAAATAAACAGTTTTAATGTAAATTTATTTGACATAAATGATCAGAGAAATACCAAATTTAAAAAACAAACTCAGGTAGTATATGACCCCTTTAAGTGGTAAGTGCCAATCAGAGCAGTAGGCGTTTACTTTTATGACAATTGGCCACACCCACTCAAACAGAGCGTTCAGATGACAGTGCTTAAAAACAACACAGGAAATGGACAATTGCATCTAAATAAACAGGTTTTTTGTTAATGTAAAGTTCTTGATAGCATTAATGAAGATCAGAGAAATACCAAACATAAAACCAAGCTGGTGCGCTTCATGACCCCTTTAAATCTGAGTGATATGTTGATTAATCTTCAGTTGGAGGTGTGTAGATCTGCATAATACTCGCTCTCCCTTCTCCATCTTGCTCTTCATGTCTTTGTGAAACACTACAGCAGTATTCAGGGACGCAGGATTCTTTGCTCACTACCGCGATTATGCAAACCACAGCATACAGCATTTGCAACTGTAGCATATGAAGCGCTTTATTTATTTCATGAATAATGTGACAAACTCTCAGTACTGTGAAAACAAACGCCGGTTATTATTATGATTATTATTATCGCCCTGAATGTGTTAGACATTTCACATCCATCTGTAAAAACACACACACACACACACACACATGTACAGGACATCAATAATGTAAATATGATTGTGGGTTTTAAATGATTAGACTAGCATGACGTTGCTCTCTTCTTTTCAGTGTCACTAATCAAAAACAACAGTACTTTATAAAGAAATTATTCCAGACGATTGTATTGCTGGGTATTTTGTACACCTTGTCTATTGCAGACCCAGAATCGCTGATTGATTATGCATGTGATTGTGTGTGTTTTTTTTTCTAAATATAAAGACGCTTTTTTACACTCTTTGTTAGTGAATGAGTTATCAACACCACTTTTAGATGAACACCGAGCCTATTTAGCCTTATCTTTAAACATTCTGGGGATGCATTAATGTTACTTTCACAGAAAAAAAATTAAAACTGCAACACAAGATCATAAAAAAAAAAATACAGGACTATAAAAGTGCACTCAAGTGGACAAACAACTCGCATTAAATAAGACGTCATCCTGATAAATCTGAACTGTTTGTGATGAATGCATTGGTAACACTGTACAATAAGGTTACATTAGTTCATGCATCTTTAAACAATACATTTATTACAGCATTTGTTCAAGTTATTTAATGAAAACACAGTTGGTTATGTTAACTCTCAGTGCATTCACTAATGTAAACAAGCACGAGTTTGGATTTTAGTAATGCATTAGTAAATGTTGAACTATGATTAATAAATGCTGCGCATGTACTGTTCATAATTAGCTCATGTTAGTAACTAACATTAACGAAACCTTATTATAAAGTCTGACCGTTACAGTTCCATCAATAAACGAAAATACGAAACTACATTAAATAATGCAAACATGTAAATTAAATGCTTTGTCAGATGATTAACATAGTTATGCCACTATAAAATGGTTTAGCATTAAAATGTAAGCCATAAATTATAAGCTCTGTGATTGACGTTATCCTTGGTTTATTGAGCTGCGTTCACACTAGAGTTTGTGTATGCGAAATCCTGTCGTGTGGAGCTGCAAAAAGGTGTGGGAATAAACAGGATTATTAGGCATTAAAAGCGAGCGATTGCTCCATGTTTTAAATTTCTGTCCAGAGAGGTCATGTTTTGATTCTCGGTTGGTCTCACGCAGTCAAGTGATGCGATTTCGCAGGTCAGAAATCACCAAGCTTGAGCTTTGCACCGCAGCAACCTGCGAAACTAGACGCATAACCCTGTGTTTCTGGTCTGACGCATTCGCGTGCGAATGAATGGAAGTCTATGGGGAGAGAATCCCAGTGTGACCGCAGCTTTACTTTACATGATTTTAATTTTACTTTTAATTAATTAAAAGCTAACCAGATGGGGAAAAAAATCCCCTGATAAAATGACTAATAAAAGCTTTAAGCTTTTTTTTTATCTATACCAACTGACATTAAATAATTGATTTAATAAATAATAATTTAATATTTAAATTCTTAATAATTTAATTAAATCCAAATAAAAATAAAATCACTTTTTTATCTATTGCATCCTTAAGATGCAATATTACCAAATATGTATTTTTAAAATTGCAAACAAAAGGAAACTAAAACTGTATACACACACACACACACACACACACACACACACACACAATTAAATGTAGTTCTTGCCTGCAGGCGTCAGTGTTTAGGCCGAGTTTGACATCAGTGGAGTATTGTAAAGGAAAACATTTGTAAGATTATAGTATTATTATTATTTACACTCCATGAAAAATGTCAATAGTTTTTCTTTTCACAACAGCCTATTACAAATACTTGTAACTCTGAGAAAAAGTCAAATGAATTGTGCATTTCATAGTGAAAAGAACTGAATTGCAAAAAAAATTAAAGGTCATTTAAAGTCTGTGTACCCGCTACTGGGTTCAAGATGCCATTTACTCTGCATTCTTTCAATTTTAAAGGGGCGTACTGGCATATTACTGACATGTGCAGGAACCACCGAGACCACACACAACCTCAAAGCTACACTTTCACATTTGTGTTCACATAAAAAAAGCCTTTTTTTTGGAGCGGTTTATAATAAAACAGACAACATGAACAATTATTTTAATTTCTTTCAATAGTGTTTTATTAAATTCTAATGGTTTTCTTTAAAATGATACCAAACCTTTGCATTTACTTTGCATGTGGATTTGGGAAGCTTTTGAATTTGAGTAGGCAAAATCCAGGCGGAAACCCTAAAATCGCACTTGACTTTAAGAGGTTAAAACACGCATAACATGAATATTTGAAAAATATTAAATACAAATCATAATATTTTGGGGAAAAAAATCTAATATTCTTATTATGCACGTTATTTAATGACCTTGTATTTTTTGCAATGGATTATAAGCGGAGGGACTTTTAATATGCAGTAATCCAGTTAAAGCGTTTCCGGTGAACAGTATGCCGTTGAACACACGTTTAAGGTCTGTTTTTTTTTTTAGAGAAACACTCTCCGTCTGATTGATATCCAATGTAAAGTGGGTCTCTAGTTTGTTGAAGAAACACAAACACTCTGCATATAACCCATTCTATTTTTCCACTATGAATTACAATTAATTTTAGTTAATTAAAAATAATAATCTTGCAAATCTATTGCATATCTTAAGGAGATTTTTGAGAAAACAAAAAACAAATGAGCATTATTACCAAATTATTTTATTGCAAACAAACCTATACACAGACAAGGAAATGTCCAAAGTGTGAGTGTCATGCGAAGGCGGAGAGCGCCCACTGTTTGACGTCAGTGGGGCATTGTGGGTACCTCTGCAGCGCCTCCATCACCTGCCCGTGCTCCAGCATCAGCCGCATCAGCTGATACTCGCGCTGGACTTTACAGACTCCAGAGTCCACCGGACGAACCAACTCCAGCTGCAGCAGGTGCTCGAACGCCTGAACACACACACCATATATATTACTGACTACATTATATAGAGCACACACTATATATGAAAACATCATTTGCAAAATATCTGAAAAGAGAAAAAAAATAATAACACAGAATGGCTAATAATTTAGACTGTATATATGCACACTGTATATAAACACATTTGTGCAAACGCCATATATATTTATATAAAAACATTCCAGAAGGTACATTTTAAGCATTACCTATTAATTTTGCTTAAACTTGAATAATAGACAACATATGTGTAATTCACTGAACACACTGAATTGCAAAATGCTTAAAGGGACATTCACTCAAAACTAAACATTCTGTCATCATTCACTCTCATTAATCACACACCTGCTTGTGCAAGAAGATATTTTGAGAAATGCTGCAAACCTGTAACCACTGACATCCAAGTGTTTGTTTCTCCTACTATGGAAGTCATAATACTTAGGGTTTTCTAACATTTTTCAAACTATCTTCTTTTGTGTTTAACAGTAAAACAAAACTCATTAGGGTTTGGAAACACTTGAGGGCGAGTAAATAAAGAATGAACTTTTATTTTTGGGTGAACTGTCCCTTTAAATGTGATGAGGAACATTTGATTGTTACTAATTGTTGCTTAAACAGCTGATATTTTTTCTAAATATTATATCTTGTGTTCAACAGAAGAACGAAACTCAAACAGATTAGTGAAAGGATGAATCAAGAATGAATAAGTGATAAAATAATCAGTCTTGGGGGAACTGTCCCTTTAACCAAACAAACCGCTGTAATATCTCTGTTTCACCATTAGAGGGCAGCACAGTAGTTCTACTATTCATGCATTAAACTGACCTTCATCACCACGGGCTTCTCAAACTTATGGATGGAGTGAGATTTCCTCTGAATGAACTTCTTAAACTCTGAGGAAAATAAATATATTATAGATGAATATACTGTAAACACAGAGAAAATGCCTTATGCATATTGAGCATCAAAAAAAGGATAGTACGTGTTTTTAAGTGCATTTAAAGTAAAAAAAAAAATTAATTATTAATGCATTCTTATGGCAACAGATTATTCTTGAAATATAAATTAGGACATTAATAAAAATGTCTTCATATAATCAATAAAAAGGAGATTGTTTTTTTTCAGCCTCGAAAACTGCTTACCTAAAATATTAAAATGCTTAAAAAAACATTAAAATACTTTAAATATTTTGATATTTACAGATTTAAAAATATACAGTATTTCTGGCTTATGGACAAATGAACAGCTTGAGCCAAACAGATTAAATAATAATAATAATAATAATAATAATAAAAATGCATCCTATTCTGGCAGCGTCCTGCGCATTTCATGTCAGAATAAACTGCTCAGGAGAGGTTTTAAAGACTAAATTAAATTATTTTCTTTTTTTCAGAAGTAAAAATTTGCCAAAAACTAAAATACACTAAAATAATGTCGGAGAGGCAGCTTTTAGTTTGGGGATTTGCTACCGTTGTGGACCATCTGGAAGTTGAAGGGTTCTCCATCATAGGTGTCATTCAGATGCTTCATGGCAATAATCAAACACAGCTCCAGAATAGACAGACCTGCAAAATCAAATCAAATCAAATCAAATGCACGCATCACTGCAGATCCTGTGGTAAACGTCATGAAAACAACAAGTGAAAATCCTGATCATGAAGCTGTAGAGAAAACGCAGGTTCTTCTCACCATGGAGGACGTTTGCTTTGGAATCGGCAGAAATCAGGCGGCCGGACTCAAGAAAATCAGCTTCACACAGAGTAGAGTGAGAGACGGACACACGACTCACAGCCATAAACTACAGCACACAAACACGAGTTAAAGAAGGAGCTGAAAACACTGCAGGAATAGAGAAAAACAGATCTGGCATTTTCTGCATGGCTACTTTTAAGAATAAAAATGCTAATGGTTAACGTTTTATTTTCATTATTCGCGATTTTCTTTTTATTTTAAATAATACATTATTTAGGCGGCCAAAACATCCCTTCATAAAATGCAAAACACAATGGTTTATACTTCTGCGTGGAGTGATCAGCTTGACACAGTGCCTGCCTTGCGCATAGCCGTGCATTTATACTTCTGCACTGTTTGTCTTGCTCTGCAATAACTTATCTGAAACACTAGTTGGCAGTGAGGTGTTTATGTTCCTCTGTGTCGAGTTTCTTCGCTGGTGTTTTCTTTTTTTCTTAATGTGCAAGTAGCTAAACACAAAACAAAAGTCACCATCTGGAGCTCCTTCAGGGGACTCGACACTTGTAAACACTCACTCCATCGGGTTTGCACTCGGCCCCGCCCACACACGTCACAGCTACCAAGCCGACCAATCACAGAGCTTGTGCTGCATGTCGTTGCAACATAGTTACATTTTGAGAGGTGTGCGTCAGTGTGTTTGATGCAGAAGTAAAAATCCGCCTTAAGATTAAATAGATGAGCTGAAATCATCAACAGTTCAAAGAGAACTTATGCGCTTATCATGATGACACAATATGCTTTACTTGATATTTTTTTATAATATTGCATGTCCAAAACTGTCACTTTATACAAAACCAGTATTAAAACTAATGGCGAATATATTCAGTGAAATCCTCATGTTATAATGCAGGGGTTTTCAAACTGTGGGTCGCACAGTGAACAAAGGTGGGTCGCGCAACGTCACATAGTTGCAGCTATATTTACAATGGGGTGAATCAAAACCAGTACGGTTGACGGCAATAACTCAAAAACCTCTTACCCTAAAAATATCTAAAGTGTGTTTCCTACAAAACGACAAAGCTGGTTGTGTTTCACAGCTGTCTTTTTCTTTTTTTTCGCTCGACATAACGAGCACTGCTCCGTTTGAGCTTTCGCTATCTGCGTTTAGCCGGTAGAACTCGCACTGAGCGGAGCTCTCAGTAAGGGACCGTCAGAAAAGTGCTTTTTCTTTTTTTTGCTTCGTCCTGCGTGTTTTATTTTAAACACTACTAATTTTCTCTTAAATGAGCACAAACAGTTATTAAAGTAGTCGAATGCTTCATTATAGATCTGTGCATTCTCACATGAACATCTCTGTTATCAAACAAAACACAATGAGAGATTCACTAGCTGCTCTTCACTAAATAACTACAGTAACTTTAATCAATATGCAAATACAATTAAAAGTGCAATAAATTTTATAGCTTTATTTAATTTCTGGATAGGCCATTGATTTTAATATGCTAAACCTTTTATTTTATTGTCAATATGTTCTAATGTTTGCTATGTATTCTATCATTTAAAGCTATTTGTTATCCCATATTTTTTACATCCCAACGTTGATTGCTAATCAATAAATAGCTATAGTGCCATCTGTTAATGCTAATGTTATGGAAGGGCGTAGATGTTATGGAAAATAGTAATAGTAATGTAACTACCCCCATCATTCCTTCCTCAAGCAAATGTGTAAATGTTAGATCTATTCAGCGATAACGTTAACTGCATTGGCATATTTATCTGACGTTTTCCCAGTTTGTAGTAGTCGATCAAAAAGCGATTTAGTTTCTTTTGACTACACTAGCAGTAGAGTTTACAGCGATGTGACGGGGCTTGATCATAATCCAGGGGCTTGATCAAAGGTTGATCATATTCTCTTCTGAAAAAAAAATAAGAGGATCTTTTTCAACAAAAAATGATCAGAGTTACAGCCAGCATCCCACAAAAAGCCCTTCCAGCCTCATTTTGTGCATATCAAATCACAAAAAGCCACACACCATATATTTTTGACTGCTTTGAATGGAGAAATTTTTTTTCGATAATAATTTTTCCATAACAAAATATCATGGTGGGTCTTGAGATTGAATTACTTGCCTAGGTGGGTCCCGGAATAAAAAAGTTTGGGAAGCCCTGTTATAAAGAATTAAATAAGATGCACTATAGAAGATATTAAAGAACATGCAAGAACTCTTGCCATCAGACTTATCATCAAAACAAATACTGAATTTGAGCGTACCAGCAGCGAATACAGAGAGCGGAAATCTTTACTGGAGTTGAAGCTTCTCTTTAAAACCTCCAGAACGGATTTATCTTCACACAGTTTCTAGAAACACAGAGAACAAGAGACGGCAAACATGAGTGAGTGTCTGTGAGCAGAAGAGCAGACCTGTGTGTGCATGTTTAAGTGGTTTACAGGGACACAAGGTTGTACAATGACGTGTTTGACTTCGTTGTAGTGGTTTACGGAAAACTACTTTACCAAAATTATATCCAACTATTTTTATTAATATAAAACCTTTCCCACAAGGTTTCTGTGAGAGTTGGGTTTAGAGATTGGAGTGGGGTAGAACAAAATCAATAAATATAAGTGGTTTTTACTGTATAAAGTACATTATGCCTATGGACAATCCCTGTAAACCAGGGGTGTCCAGACTCTGTCCTGGAGGGCCAGTGTACTGCATAGTTTAGCTCCAACTTACTTTAACACGCCTGTTGGTAGGGACGGCTGACGTGAAACTGACGTTTCGACACTGTCGAGATCCCGAAACGCAAGTGTTTTGAAACACTGCACCGAAGCATGATCCGAAGCACCCAAGTCACGTGACTAAAGTGTTTCGAAACACCTGGTCAGGTGACTAAAGCGATTCAAAGCATGGATCAGCTTAAAAGAGTTTCGAGACCTGGCGAATCTTCATTTAGCTGCCAAGGTCAAAAACATTCCCATCTCATATGGCCTAGTGGACTGTACGTGTGCACGCTGATACTGTCAGGGCTGATAGTGGAAAAAATTCCTGAGCCTGAACTTTTTTTCCTTGCCCCTGAGGTGAGTAGGGGTGGGGGTACTATGTATGCAACGCACTTTTAACACATAACTTGTGGGCCCCTGGGCCCAAATATATTAACAGCCTATATGTAACCCTGATCATCATTATTGTCAAGTGGCTCTTTTTAGACACATGCCAGTAATGTCAGTGACACATGCCAGTGTCAGTGATCTTGTGACATGTGCCAGTAGGTGTCAGTATAAGCACGTTATAAGCACATTAATCTTATAAGTCTCTTTGCTTTAATATTTAAAAATCATTAGGCAAATGACACATGTTATCTTACATGCATAAATGTTATGAGTTTTCAACATGCATTTTATTATAACTTTAAGGATATTATTTAAAATACCTTAAAATAAAAATAAGTTAAATAATAAAATAAATGAATTAATTAAAAACATAGAGAAGTCCATATTGTAGGGAACAAAGGAACTGCCAGGATGCAATAATATACGGTACAACAGATAAGTGTAACCCCTCCCATACATAAGCATGCCACAATAAATTTGACTGACATGTACTGTCAAATGACTATATTACGTACGGAAGTATGACTACGAATACATAAAATAAATGCGTTTAAATTAAAACATCGTGGAGTAGCTCAGCAAATAAACTAACTTGCGACGCGATAAATTAGGTTAAAAGTCGCGTAATGATTAAATATGGTTTTGCTCGTGTTAATTAATGTCATAAGCTTCGCCGGGTGTCGATGTCACTGCAGTGACATGCAGCGCGACACTCTGAGTGGCACAGGTCACTACACATGCCACTAGCGAGTGACACATGACAGTGTAAAACCGGACCGTGCCAGTGTCATCTGTACGTCAGATGTCATGTCACTCCATGTTAAAACTGCTACTGTGAATCCGCGTTCAAGCGCACACAATAAGCTAAAACTCGCCCCAAGCACCGGCAAAAACAAATAACAATGAATGTGTCGAGGAAAGAGTAAGGACATATCTTAATTATTTATTTTTTATTTTATTTTTTTATTATTTTATTTTATTATTATTTTAATTTATTATTTACTTATTCTGAGTCAGTGTCGTAAAGATCCTGACTGACAATCTCTTGGACTCGCCTTTAGAAAGAAATTCATCTTTACGGATTACATGAAGGAGTTTTTTTGTTTTCGATTTTTATTTCGTTAAGTAATAATTTAAAGCTTTCTATAAATATATTTATTATGTCTGTGAGGCATATACATTTTGCTTCATTTTGTTAAGCGCTCCTGTTCAAAAACCAGACGACAGAAAGCGCATAATTTTGGTTTTCTTTATTTTATAAAAACGCTGTAACGTTTTTTGATGTATTACTCGTACTTTGTGAGTAAAAATGCTTTAAACTTAAATGCTTTTAACTTTAAAGTGCTCCCACTGAAAAAATGCAAGTGATTGCTCTGGCGCCTCGATGTCCTGCAAGCTTTATAATAAGCAAACTATGCGCCTAATAGCACACATTCTTTAACGTTTAAGCTACCATTGTTTTATACTTGAACTGTTTTATATCTTTTATTTTAGGCAAGTCGTGATGATCTGAGAAGGCAAACTGATCAAACAGACAATGATGGTCTTCCGCTGGGCGCTGTTCGTTAAAAAAAACTTATTTTTAACGAATAAAAAATGCTCCAAACGTTTTTCTAAATAAGCTGAATAAAAAATGAAACTAAATATAAACACTTTGCCATTAGGCTACATACAAAACTGAACTATTTCATAGCTGAAACACTATTGTTTAAGGAGAAGGGGGAAATATATTTTTGTCCCGTCTATTGCTTCACCGTTATTTCGAGAATAAACCCAGCGTAAATATGCAGATGTCATTCCCAAAACATATCAGCGTATATGTGCCGAAAACGAAAGTTTCATACAAATTCTGAATGGATTATAGCCTGGAAAGTGCAAAGCACGCTCCTCTTATTATCACTAAAAAGCGTCACTAATCTTAGTTCATAGAGATCTCACAAAGATCCGTTATAATTTATAAAGCTCTCTAATACACAATTAATCTTTTATTTACATGGCGTCTACACTCAAAGATGATTCACGAGCACACAAAATGGCACTTAATAAAAACCAATCCGGCGCTTTCAGCAGTGAGTGAATTCTGTGAATCTAGAGAAATGACAGATCAATATCCGTGAACCTGATTTTTTTTTCCCCCGCAGCCACAGTACGCCGGAAATCCGGCGTGGTGCCGGAACGCTATCACCCCTGTACTGTGCTTCGAATTACGTTTTGGGTTCGAATCCCGACTTGTACAAATACTCCGAAATCATGGTTTCATGTATTTTAATCATGTTTCTGTTTTGTGTAGCCTAAATAGGATACAGCTGCAGTTACGCCCTCAATATAGCTTCATTTTTATAACACTGTAAAACTATAATTAATAATTTTACAGTACTGTGATGGTTGGGTTTAGGGTTTGGGTAGTCATTAATAAAATACAATAAATAGAAAATGTAATGAATAATATAAATAATTCTTGATAACTTCAGGCCACAGTTTCTGATCTAGCATTAGATCCCTGTTTTAAGACCAAAACAAGACATATTTAACATAATGTTAAAACAAAACTATACAAGAGCAATGCATAACCAACAGGTATTTCCAAAACAACATCAGCCTGGAGTCCAACCCACTATCCCTGCATGGTAATCACGCACCTTAACCACTCCACTATATTACTTGAAGGCTGACGCATGCAAAGTGTGGTTTAATGGCTCAATTTGCTCAACTGTTCCTTTCTGAAGCTGTTTCAGTGCAATACATTAAAAAAATGACCACTAGGTGTCACTCTAGAGTAGTGTTTCGAAACATTTCGAAGCTTCGACACATTTGCTTCGACTGTTTCAGTGTTTAATGAAGCCTTGCTTTGCCCACCACTACCTGTTGGTAAGTTTTAATACCTAAAACTAGCCTGATTAGCTGGTTCAGGCGTGTTTAATTGAGGTTAAAACTAAAATATGCAGGACACCGGCACTCCAGGACCGAGTTTGGGCACCCCTGCTGTAAGCCATGCATTCAAGTATGTCTGTGTGTGTTTGTGTTTGCAGGTTTAAGTGGTTTCCGGGGACACAAAGTTATGAAATTACATGTGTATGACTTCGTTGTGGTGTTTTATAGAATATTACTTTACAAAAACCATATAAAATCAGCTTACAAAATCATCCTTAAGCAGGTTTTTTTTAATGTAAATGGTGCCACAGGTTTTCTGTGAGGGATGGGGTTTATGGATCGGGTCGGGGTAGGATGCAATAAATAAATGAATATAAGTGTTTTTTACTGTATTGACCTTATTCTTCAATGTGTAGAGCTTTGCTTGTTTTTGCAATTTGTTTAGAAATCCCGACCTGTTTTCTATGGGAGAAATGACTTGTAATAATAAACGGTAATAATAATAAACGGCAGCACAAACGAGCCATTTTTAACGTCTAAAAATCAAATGGAAGTGAATGAGAGCAAAAGTCTCAAGACAAAAGCTGGACCCGCCAGTACGTCAAGAATAAGATCATTAAAATGCATTATGCCTATGGAGAGTCCCTGTACGTCATGTATACAAGAATCTGTGTGTACCGTGACGCTCTGGTTCCACTGGCTGGAGAACCTGTGATCTGGGAAATCCTGAGGCAAACTGAGCTGCAGTCGAACCACATCCACATACTGACTGAAGGAGAGAGAACTGAAGAGATGAATCTGTCTGTGAGAGAATCGAGACTTCACCCGCTTCTCCAGCAGCTCCAGCACATCCTACAACACACAAACACACACACACACAACAATGAAGAGCATTGCATGAATAGTATTGACAAACAGACATCATTGCATTATTAAAGATGTCTGCTGGCTGTTTTGTATGAAGCCGCACCAGTCTGCAGGTGAGTCCGACCACAGCCACAGGCGTCTGCGCAGACTGAGAAACGTCCAGCAGATTGTAGAGCAGCGTCTGGTTCTTATGATGAGCGAACAGATCAAACTCATCCAGCAAGAAGAGCACAGGACGACTACTGCTCTTATCACCTGACAACACAGCACAATAAAGCCTTCTTTTAGAATCAAATAAATGACTGCAAGCAGCAGGTGAACGATGCTTGAACGATTAGAAAAAACTCAAAAGATATTTTGGTCCGACTATACATTAAGTGGCTTAACTAATATGTACTGACACTGAGATTAATCATTCATTACAGTGTACTTATTGTGTAAACACATGCTTTTACACTGTATTTATGAATAATTAAATACATGCATGTAATAATTACTACTGTAATTAATTTCTGCAATTACATCTTTAAACTGTTCACCATCTCTTATACTCTAACCCACCCTTAAGCCTACACATACCACCAAACTTGTGCAAGTACATTGTATTAATATTTTGATGCAAGTGCATACTAGTTAAGGCCACTTAATATTAAATAGGATACATTTGTTTATTTAAAAAAATAATTGATATAACTCCAGTTTTATTGCATAAATATAATGAAAATATTCCAGATAATTGCTTGAGATGTAGGGACCAAAAAGGAACGTTGTATCACTGTATATGGGAATGTAAAGGAATACAGAACTTTTGGAAATGTATGAAAGAAATTATAGAAAATATTCTTGAGGTTTCTATACCAATGTCTCCTTTACTTTTTTTTATTTCATTTATATCCCAAGGAGATCAAGTTAAAAAAGATGAAGCAAATGTTTTTGAATATATGTATTCTACAAGCGAAACGGCTTATTTCTTTAAATTGGAAAAGTACATGTGCACCAACTATAGGCTGTTGGCTGAAAGAGATGGTGACAAACATGAAAATGGAAAAAATAACTTATATGAAAAGAAATAGATATATAATTTTTGATAGAGTTTGGGGACCTTTTACGCTGTTTTTAGAAGGTGGTGGATTTGGAAATGTTTTACTATAAGATTAGTAATAGAGGTGATATTGTTTTTTGATGTAAAATACTGAGAAGCCTTTTGTTTTGTTTTTGGTTTGTTTGTTCATTTGTTTGTTTGTTGGTTTGTGTTGGAATTGACACATGGAAATGTGTATGTACATGTTACTTAAAATATAATAAAAAGGAATTGGAAAAAATTAAAAATAAAAATAAAATTATTGAAAAAAAAATTCAAAAAAAAAAAAATGTTAAACGGTGCACAACTAAACAAGACATGTTGCATAAAGCATTAAAATAAGTACTATAAGGGTAGAACCAAAAATGCTTTTTTAAATGTTTGTTTGTTTGTTTGTTTGTTTGTTTGTTTGTTTGTTTGTTTGTTTGTTGTTTTAAGGCCACATCAGCAACTAATAGATGATTCATGGAGATTTAAGAGCAATATATAAAATGAAAGATATTATAAAAATAAATAAATAAATAAATAAATACGTGTAAAATTTTACATTAAATACATTAGATAGGAGTTTTTGGTTTGATATATGATAAATAACTTAATATTGTCAAAACTTAAAAAGTAACTAAATATATAGGATTTTTTTTAATGACAAATAGTAGAACCAAAACTTAAGCTTGTTTATTTATTGACACATTAGCAACATTTCATGGCAAAAAAAGGCAAGATCATTAAAGATAAAAAATATATTACAAAATAACTTCATAATCCAATGAGATTACACTTTTTTTTTAAAACAATTTTACATTAAAAACATTAGATGTTTTTTCAGTTTGATATATGATAAATAAATTAAAATTCTTAAAACTTAAAAAGTAAATAGATATATAGAAAATGGAAAAAAAGGACAAAAATGAACTACAAACTACGACTAGTTATTAATTACTAATGAAATAAATGAAAATGTGTGAAAATTAAATAAATTCAAAATATAGTAAAGTATTATAAATTAAGTAAATAAAGTATTATTATAAATCATATATAATAATACAGGTAACATAAAAATAACTGAATCTTCACCTTTCTTAAGAGCCTCCAAAAGAAAAGCCAGATTCTCAGCAAAACTGCCCTAAAACACAAGTAAAAACCAACAACACAAATACATTAAAGGTTCGTTCACCCAAAAACTTAATTCTGTCATCATTTACACACTTTTTACACGTTTCAAACCTTTAAGAGTTTCTTTCTTCTGGCTGAACACAAAAGAAGATATTTGGAAAAATGTTGGAAAACTGGTAACCACTGATGTCTCTTGTATTTGTTTTTAATACAGTCAATGGTTTTCAACATTCTTCTAAATATCTTCTTTTGTGTTCAACAGAAGAAAAAATCCACAAAGGTCTGGAACCACTTGAGGGAGAGTAAACTTTCCTTTTTGGGTAAACTATCCCTTTAAATAGAGCATCAAAAAGGACTTCACTAATAACATCAGAAACTCACAAACACTTTGTCTCCTACGACGTTCTCCAGATGCAGCTGTCGAGTGATTTCTTTCAGAGCAATTTTATCATCCGTCTGCAGAAGACCTGCATTCAGAAAGCCAGACTGTTGCAATGCTGAACTGCAAACTTCACTAGCTGAGTTTCCTTCCACTTATTTTATGTGCATTTTGAAATTTTGCACTAAAAAAAAGGCTTAATGGAAACACCAAGATGTGCATAAATGTTGAAAACGTGCATAAATATCGTATCCAAACAAATGAGTAGGAAAAACTTTGATCTGATAAGAACAAATGTGCATAAACTAAGATGTAAATGTCACATACACGCACAATAAATCATAATCTGAGCATGCTCATCTGGCCTGATGTAATACATGATCTTCAAGAGTTGTAGATCACGGTTGTCCATGACTTTAGGTTGTAAAACAAACACTATGTTTCCATCTACACATTTTTATGCATATTTTGGAATATCACTTACAGCCTAATGGAAACGGCAAGATGAGCAAACATTTTGTAAATGCGCATAAAACACCAGTGAGTGTGTATAAACTACAATAGAAACACATTTAGTGAATAAACTGCACGCGCTTGATCAGTCTGCGTGCTGTGATGTAATTTTTGACAGATAATGATCAGATATAAATGTGTTTGAGGGTCTTTGCATCATTAATGTTGGTTTGCAGCTTTCCATGTTTCTAGCTTCACATTGTTGCAGATCTGAAATGTTGTTTTGCTAAATGTTAAAGGCCTCAGCCCTCCGTCAGTCCGTCATCACAGAGCTTCAGTATTCTTCTTCTAGTATTATTCCCTCCAAGAACTGTCTTGAGCATCTGTCTGCGCTCCCATCTCACGCCTCCATTAGCCACCCAGTTCATTGAGTTAGTCTTCATCTTCTGAGAAGCAACTCATTTTTTAGAGGAGAACAAACACCACACTGGCGAATCCCAACATATGGACTTATCACACAACACATAGACAACATCTCTACCTCGAAGGTGTCAGTATGGTTAAAAACACTGTAGTATTTACTATGAATTACTATGGTATTTTCATGTGGGTGTCTGAACACTGAAAATAGATCTGCTAGCAGATATATCGCAGCCTATTTTACTCTTTACCTTGCACTTTACTGTTAACGTTAAATATTTATTATTTTGGATATGCATTTTCATATTCTGATTCCAATGTTGATTTATTAAACTGTTAAAAATGACTTTAATGGAATGAAATATTCTTAAGTATGAAATATGATGTGTTCTTTAAGAGAGTGTACTGTACTTGCATTGTGATGATATTATATTGTCATTCTGGCATTATAAAATAAGTGACATAAAATGGTGTTAAAATGCCAATATTACTGTTTAATCGCAATATTTTTGGTGCAATATACAGTTTTTTTTCTTTTTTAAATATTTCCCAAATGATGTTTAACAGATTCAGGAAATTTTCACAGTATGTCTGATAATATTTTTTCTTCTGGAGAAAGTCTCATTTGTTTTAATTTGTGTAGAATAAGTGCAGCTTTCAATTTTTTAAACACCGTTTTAAGGTCAATATTATTAGCTATAATATTTTCTGAGAGTCTACAGAACAAACCATCGTTATACAATGACTTACCTAATTACCCTAACCAGCCTAGTTACCCTAATTACCCTAGTGAAGCCTTTAAATGTCACTTTAAGCTGTATAGAAGTGTCTTGAAGAATATCTAGTCTAATATTATTTACTGTCATCATGACAACGATAGAAAAACAGTTATTAAAAATGAACTATTAAAACTATTATATTTAGAATTTTTGTGTTTATATTTATGTGTTGAAAAAATCTGTACTCCATTAAACAGATAAATAAACAAGGTGGTGAATAATGCAGGGGGCTAATAATTCTATCGTGCAACAAACAATAGATATCGTGACTGGCCTAATTCCAGTTTTGCGCATAAATCTAATGCACATCTTTGAATGGAAACACAGCTCATGTTTAATACAGAGTATAACACATTAAGATGATGTGCAGGATCTCACCGTTCAGCTCCACCAGCAGAACATTCTTCTGCACCTCCTTCAGACTCATGAGCTCTCGGAGAACACAACCCAACAACTGCACAACAAACAACACACACATTAGCAAACATCACAACACAAAGGCCACATAGAAACGCTCAGCTTATCTGGATTTAAAGAATGAATAAATACATTGCTTTATTCTGTAACTGCTGACAACATTTCTTCAAAATTTAAAGTAAAACTGTTGTCTTTTAGATCATTTTGTGCAAAAAAAAATTAATTAAAAAATCACATAAATGTGCTTTTTCACACAACACACTGCCACATATTGAACAGAAGAATGCAAAAAGTACAAAGAAGAAATACAAAAATTACATGCATTATATATATATATATATATATATATATATATATATATATATATATATATATATATATATATATATATATATATATATATATTTATTTATTTTATATATATATATATATATATATATATATATATATATATATATATATATATTTATATTTATATATTTATTTTATATATATATATATATATTTATTTATATATATATATATATATATATATATATATATATATATATATATATATATAAATATATATATATATATATATATATATATATATATATATAAATAAATATATATATATATATATATATATATATATTTATTTTATATATAAATATATATATATATATATATATATATATATATATATATATATATTTATATATATATATATATATATATATATATATATATATATATATATATATATATATATATATATATATAAATAAATATATATATATATATATATATATATATATATATAAATAAATAAATATATATATATATATATATATATATATATATATATATATATATATATATATATATATATATATATATTATTCATAAAATAAATAAATCCTATTTTTTTTAGTTTTATGTACTGCAATAAATTACTAAATAAATTATTTCATTATATTATGTCATTCTTTAACAGTAACAGGTAACAGTTTCAGACAAGACAAATGAATGTTGCAGCATAAACCTTCTTAATACATTTCTTTTTTTATGTTTTATGTAAAAGATATTTAATAAGACATGAGAGTGAGTAAATGATGATATCTGCATTTGATTTTTATTTTTTGATTTCTTTTATCAGCCGTCTGTAAATCATACCATAGTTTTACCAGATCCTCGAGGACCGACGATGAGAACCGAGTTACTTTCTCCATGAACAGCAGTTCGTCTCAGCAGCTCCAGCAGGTGCCTGAACACACACACACACACACACACACACACACACACACACACACACACACACACACACACACACACACACACACACTGGTTAAGTACACATATACGAACACAAAAAAACACAGGGCAGGAATACACACAAACACACAGGAAAAGAATACACACACACACAGACACACACACACACACACACACACACAAACATGCACATAGATTCAAGCGTTCAAGTTAACACATACACACACAGGGACTAAGAATCCACTGACACACAAGAATACGTTAGAATACACACACTCAGATTAAGCATTCAAGTTCACACATAAACACACACACAGATTCACCATGAAAGACACACACCCCTGTAGGAATCCACACACACACACACACACACACACGGGGAACTATTCAGGTCAATACAAACACATACAGGTTAAGCGTTCAGATCCCCCCCACATACACACACACACACACACACACACACTCACTCACACACACACACACACACACACACACACACATAGTTAATGAAGTGAACACACTTGTACTGTGAGTCGAGGCCTATGGGCTGATCTGGCAACTTCTGATGACACAATCTCTCCCGCAGGAGCTCCTGAACCTGAACACACACACACATCAGCAATACACAACATTACAACATATGGAATAACATGAGGAAGGAGGACAGACCAGAGAGACACACTGGACATCAGAGAGAGCGGCTGGCCTTCGCTTGCTCATCTTCACCTGCACACACACATTTTCACAACACATTCTGCATTAATAACACACAATAATAATGATGAATAACCTTCAATAAGGGGCATCACGGTGGCACAGTGGGTAGCACGATCGCCTAACAGCATAAAGGTCGCTGGTTTGAGTCATTGCTGTGTGGAGTTTGCATGTTCTCCCCATGTTGGCGTGGGTTTCCTCAGGGTGCTCCAGTTTCCCACACAGTCCAAACACATGCGCTATAGGGGGATTGGGTAAGCTATTATGGCCGTAGTGTATGAGTGTGATTGAGTGTGTATGGATGTTTCCCAGTCATGGGTTGCAGCTGGAAGCACATCCGCTGGGTAAAAGAAATGCCGGATAAGTTGGCGGTTCATTCCGTTGTGGCGACCCCGGATTAATAAAGGGACTAAGCCGAAAAGAAAATGAATGAATGAACCTCCAATGACAACACACATTCACAAACTGACATTAGACTGTATATCAGAGTTCAACGCTAAGAATTTTTTCTACTGGCCTGATTGGGCCAGTGGTTACGATTTTTACATAATTTAAATATTGTGTCACAAATAAAGTGTGCAAATCTCGAATTTAAATATTTTTTTAAATGTTAATAAACGTATAATGAGCAAAATTCAAGCGTTACGCAAACAAAACAAGCAGTATGGAAAATGTGCAGGTATTTTATTGCAGTTCTAAACAATTTAAGGGCAGGGGGCTGACTTGCTAAACTGACAGCAAACTGCAAAACATAATATTTTCTGTCATGTTGTGCCCATGTAAATGCTTATAAGATGTTAGAAACAAATGTTTAGCCCTATAATTTGGTGTTGTCGCCATGTTGCCATCTCTTCACTGTGCTTCACTTCACTGTTGTTACCAGGTTACTGAACAAAATGATGTGCTCAGAACATCCAGTCACATAATAGAAACCGAAAAGCAATATGATGTTTGCTAAAGAAAAGGTGGCATTTAAGGTTTAAAAGCACAAACTGTGTTTGCATGCAATTGACAAATAGATGTACAGTAGGCAAATTAAACTTTAGTGACAAGGCAGCACTGGCCCGATTGGGCCAATAACGATCCTGTCTCCTGTCCCGAGCATCTTGCTCACTGGCCCAGGGCCATCGGGAAGTCCTTATTGTTGAGCCCTGTGTATATATGTGTGTGTCTGAATTTATGTACTTAAATATGCTAGAACTGACACACGTCTTAAGGAAAACTTGGCCAGCAGTCAAAAACACAGTAATATAGTACTGTATAAGCGCAGTCTGTAAATAAAGCACTATAGATAGAAGTATATAGCTAAGTAATCACATAACTACACAAATATATAACTATAATAAAGCATTACAGCCAGAAGATAACCATAGACTACATAAACAAATCATTATTTCGTCTTCTATTACTATTTTAATGACTCTTCGCTGCACTATTTTGTCATAAAATAACAAAACAAGCATATATTATGTCATTTCATAATTAATATGAATGCGTTATAAAAATAACATCGATTTCACCTCGGTCTGTCTTTATTATTATATTTTGCTGTCTCTCAATGTCGTATATTTTTGTTTTGTCTTGTTTTTAGCACTGAATGTTCGTTGTGTGACATGATTAACCTTAGCTCTTAGTTTAACGTTATTTCCTTTCTCCGTCTGAGTTTGTTCTTGCCAAAACCATGCGTTTAGAACAATTTAAGTTGACGTTTTAGCAAATAACTCCGCAAAACACGCATATAGAAATCAATTAAATTAAGTTCAGAGCTGAAAAGTACTTATATAAACTCACCCATATATGCTCTGTGATTTCGCGCCACTAGCTTCCACCTTGACCCACGTAGTTCCGGGAAGCGATACTGTATTTCCGTTGTAAGCATAAATGGCGGACGGTAGAGGACGCCCTGTAGCCCACGAAAATGACAAGCACGCTGATGAAAGGTTGATTTTGAGTATTTCAACTTGATAATAATGAATTATACAGTAGATTTAGATGTAATAAGTAATTACAGGATGCATACATCAACAAATGGAAATTAATTCCTTCATGAATGAACTTTTAAACTCAAAAACGAAAATGGCGTTTTATTTTGGCATGTGTTTAATAAGTCGCAATGAAATGCCATTTAATCTCTATATTTAAATATTTATTTTAGTTTCTCCTTAACGTGGATTTAGCTATTTCAAACTTATTCTACCATACAGAAACGTTTTTACAGCACAACTCCAAACAGGCAAAATTATTTGTGGCAATACTTTTTATTTACATATCTGTTCTTATGATAAGTGAAACAAATGTATGCTTTATTCATGTGCAAGATAATCACAGACAAAAAAATATAAACAAAAAAATCCAAATGTTCATTTGGTGCTCAGTGGAGCACTGTCACTTCACAGCAAGGTCGCTGGTTCGAGTTCTCCGCTCGGTCAGTTGGCGTTTCTGTTTGCATGTTCTCCCTGTGTTGGCGTGGGTTTCCTCCTGGTGCTCCGGTTTCCCCCACTGTCCATACACATGTGCTATAGGGGAATTGATGAAATAAATTGTACGTAGTGTATGTGTGTGTGTGTGAGAGAATGAGTGTGTATGGGTGTTTCCCCGAACTGCGTTGCAGCTGGAAGGGCATCCGCTACGTTAGATATTCATTCACTCATTCATTTATTTATTTCTTTTTGGCTTAGTCCCTTTATAAATCCAGGGTCACCACAGCAGAATGAACCACCAACTTATCCAGCATATGTTTTACACAGTGGATGCCCTTCCAGCTGTAACCCATCACTGGGTAAAAAGTACTATATTATGCTTTGAATTATAGCGCAGTAAACATTTCTCAAAATAAAAATACTCAAAAGTAACCATAATTGAAAAATGCATATAAATACAGAAACAGAGTAAAAATACTTACAGTTTTTTTGGATTGCTTACACACTAAAATGAAAAGTAGTACACTATTAGCAAAACCTCACACACAAGTATCAAAACATCGGCCCATATTTGCACTACTATAAGCACATTGTCAGCCTCACACTTGTTGCAAATCTCTACACACAGTGGTTTGCAAAACACTAAACACACTTACAGTAAAGGTCCAGTTCAGTCTAAAATCTGAATTCTGTCATCATTTACTCATACATTACATTACAGTTCCTTTCTTCTGTTGAACACAAAGGAAGATATACTGTAGAAAACCAGTACCCATTGACCTCCATAGTTACTGTTTTTTTTTTAAAGTCAATGGTTACCAAATTCCACATTGTTCAAAATACCTTCTCATGTGTTCAACAGAATAAAGAAACTCATAAAGAGAAAATAAATGGTGAGTAAATATTCATTTTGGGGTGAACTGTCTCTTTAAATACTGTCCACCACCTATATATATATATATATATATATATATATATATATATATATATATATATATATATATATATATATATATATATATATATGAGCAATATCACACGAGTAGCAGTGCAATATGGCTGTATATCGGCACTGGTGGGAGGCGTGCATTGGCACGAGGCTGCAGGCCATGTGCCTTAGTGACCCCACCAGTGCCGATATACAGCCATTGCGCACTGCTACGAGTGTGATATTGCGTTTATACAACAGTTTGACGGCATAATTGTGTATATAAAAACAAAATCAAACATGGAGAGTCTCAAAAACCCTTTTGTATGAGGAACTACTTTCTTCCACCTTGGATTCAATTCATAAGCTGACAGATAAACAGCTGTTAAAACAGTTAAAAGCATCTTTTAAACTTTAGATCTGTAGTGTCGGCTTTTTGCTGGTTGTATGTGGGTGGAGTAATACACAAAGGGTAAAGAGGCTGTAGGAGTTCTGATATTGCAGAATATCGCACAGCTATCAGCCAATCAGATTTGAGAATCAGACAGAACTGTCGTATAAATGTATATATATACAGTTGAAGTCAGATTATTCACAGGCCTTTGAATTTTTGTTTCTTTTTTAAATATTTCCCTATTGATGTTTAACAGACATTTTCATAGTATCTCTGATAATATTTTCTCTTCTAGAGAAAGTCCTATTTGTTTTATTTTGGCTAGAATAAAAGCAGTTTTTAATTTTTTAAACATCATTTTTGAGACAAAATTATTAGCCCCTTTATGCTTATTTGTTTTGATAGTCTACAGAACAAACCATCATTATAACCTGCCTAGTTAACTTAATTACCCTAGTCAAGTCTTTAAATGTCACTTTAAGCTGTATAGAAGTGTCTTAAAGAATATCTAGAACAATATTATTTACTGTCATCATGGCAAAGATAAAATAAATCAGTTATTAGAGATGAGGTATTAAAAATATTATGTTTAGAAATGTGCTGAAGAAATCTGCTCTCCGTTAAACAGAAATTGGGGAAAAAATAAACAAGCGGTGTAATAATTCAGGGGGGCTAATAATTCTGACTTCAACTATATATAAATATATATATATATATATATATATATATATATATATATATATATATATATATATATATATATATATATATAATTTTTTTTTTTTATTATTATTAAATTTTTTGATTGTATGTTTTGGATCTTCCTTAAAATGGTAAAATGCTTCCCAAAAGCAGTCCAGCACAGCCTCCAAAAACTCCATATTCGGCTCCAAAACTGAAGCTGACCAGAACAGCTGCTAACACGGCTATCACGATCACTGAGAAGGGCTCAACGCCCAGTGCACCAGCTTCTGATTTGCTCACTGTAAAAAAAAAATACAGAAATAAATACAATTAGTGCACGTGTGACATTTAACAACACCTTTTGTGTCATTGCAATATGATGTTTTGCAAAGTTTTTTCTTTCTTTAGTGAGCATTTGATCTGTTTAGGCATGCATAAGATTATCTACACCCAGAGAACACTAGTTTAGGCTTGACTAATACATTAATTGAAGTCTTGATAATTCTACTGATATTCAGATATTATTGTCGTGTGTCTTCATGGAGTATGTTTTCTGAGGCCTGTTGGACATAACCAGTTTAGGATTTCATCCAGGTAATCACACATTTAGTCTGAGCAAACTCTGAGTTTTTGGGTTAGAGCAGGTGGGTTTCTTCACCACAGTAACCTACACTACAAGATGAACCTGTTCCAAAGCAGGTTTTATTCTGGGTAAAACTCAAACTGGACTATTCAGCTGTGAGAAAAGTGACACATATCTGATGCAGTAAGGCCACACCCGGTTGGGCACCTTTTTAGCCCCAAACTAAAGCCTTTTATTGTATATATTTTTAAAATAACAAGTTTATAACAGCATTAAATAAAAATGGACATTAAAATAATCACAGTTAAAGGCAGAATTATCTATCCTTCCTGTACAATTTAGATTTTTTTTCAAATATTTCTCAAGCCATGTTGTTTAGAGTATTTCCTATAATATTTGTTCTTCCGTGGAAAGCCTTATTTGTTTTACTTCAGCTGGAATAAAAGCAGTTCTTATTTTTAATAAACACTTTTTAAGGTCAATATCATTAGCCCCCTTAAGATTATTATTATTTTTTAGACTGGCTACAGAATAAATCACTGTTGTTCAATAACATTTCTAATTATCTTGAATCTCCAAGTTAACCCAATTAGGCTAGTTAAGCCGTTACATGTCACTTTAAGCTGAATATTAGTATCTGGTAAAATATTATATACTGTAATCATCATTCATTCATTTACTTGTCGGCTTATTAATCCGGGGTCGCCACTGCGGAATGAACCGACAACTTATTCAGCAAGTTTCACGCAGCGGATGCCCTTCCAGCCGCAACCCATCTCTGGGAAACATCCACACACACACTACGGACAATTTAGCCTACCCAATTCGCCTGTACCGCATGTCTTTGGACTGTGGGGGAAACCAGAGCACCCAGAAACCCACATGAATGCAGGGAGAACATGCAAACTCCACACAGAATAGCCAACTGAGTCGAGGCTCGAACCAGCAACCCAGCAACCTTCTTGCTGTGTGGCGAATGTGCTACCCACTGCGCCACTGCGTCGCCCCCTACAGTAATCATGTCAAAGACAAAAGAATCTAGTTTTTAAATATTAGTTATGAACCTATTACATCTAGAAATCTCTCCATTAGACTGCACTTGGGAAAAATATATTTAAAGACTCCACCTGTGTATTTAAATTTGCTTTAATATATAGTTCATATATATCAGCTTGTGATCCTTCATAATTAAAATAATTGCAGTGATATATTTAGTTTTATAGGGCGCATATGTTATGTAAATATCACATTTATAAGTAGTTTAAACCAGTGTTTCTCAACTGGTGGGTCGCCACCCAAAAGTGGGTCGCGGGAACATTTTCAGTGGGTCGCAGAGTGTGGTAAAAAAAAAACTAAAGTAATTTTTTTTTTTTTAAACTTATTTTGCATATATCGGACTTTTATTTTGAAATGCGCATGCGACAGCCGTACCAATTGACATGTGAAATTTCATTTAATTATAGCAACAAATATGCCGAAGCGCAATTATGAAAGTGTGTATAAAGTGTGGAGGCTTAAAACCTCAAAGTGTCATATGTAGTGAGACATCCCAGTTGCAAGGACAAACCTGTGGACTATTTTCAAAGATGACTCCTATAGTTTAGGGCATCGCTCACAAAAGTGCCTAACATCTTCATGTTCAAGTACAGGCACTCCACGCATCTTACTGTGCTCACCGTGTAGCAAAGGCCAAGAAAGCCCACACAATAGTAGAAGAGTAAATAACTGATGATTATTATAAAAAATGTTATAATTATTTTAATCATTTTACTTTAATTTGCTGGTTTGTTCTGATCAACAGAATCAGTGTTTTATGTTTTATTAACAATTCAGTTGACTTCATGGTAACTGAACTTTCCCTTACACAAACCACTGCTTACAGTATTTGACGTTTTTACTCTGTAATATTACTATAATTTGATGCATTTTGTTTAATAACAGAGATAAAGTATTGATTATTTGTACGTATTGGTGATTTTCTGTCACTACTTGTGTGTGTTAATAAATAAATACAAATTAATTATAATTCCTAAAATTGTATTATAGTTCCTAAAAATGTGGGTCGTGGATTGAGGGCCATGTAAAAATGTGGGTCCCATGGCCAAACCAGTCGAGAACCCCTGGTTTAAACACAGTTGTGTCAGCAGTGTGTGCATACATCCAGCTTCTAATGGTAAACATGTATTAATTTTAGTTGCAATAATCAGCCTTGATAAAAACAGTCTGCAGAAACACTTTGATTGACATTCTCTCTATGTACATGTCATCAGAGGGGGAAATTAAGCCCCGCCCACTAGTGACAATGTGTCCCTCATTAGCATAAACACCTGAGTGAGAACCAGACGTCTGCCCATTAGAGTTTTGAATCTGCCACTATGCTGACACACAGGCATTTGTAGCTCCGCCCTTTTTTGATAAAGTGCACAATCTCATTTAAATTTAAAGTGACAGTCACCAAAACACCACAATTAGGATCAAAGCTCAGTTTCAGAGAGTTATAAAACATTATCTGTGTGCTATTTTGAGCTGAAACTTCACACACACACACACACACACACACACACTAGAGACACTGAAGACTTATTTTACATCTTGTAAAAATGAGCACAATAGCTCCCCGTTAAGCTGACCACTCAAACTTTTGCTGCATAAGCATTACATTTCTGATTAATAGATCTGGTACAATCAATAATGAAAGAACAATGAAGAAAACTCACAATGAACAGGCTTTTTTCTCAGATTTCCTCGCCTGTGCAGCAAACCTTCAGTCTTCCTCCTGAACAGCTCATGGTACGCCTGTGGTAAAAATACATCATCTTCCCCGTTGTCCCGCACGAGGTCTTCAATCTGGGTGAACAGCTGAGCGATCCCGCCCTGCCTCTGGAGATAAAAACCCCTGCCTTTGCACTTTTCCAGCACGTTCTTGGCTTTCTGAGAGCAACTAAAGCCTCCCGTTCCTTCATCACAAGCAAAAACGACAATCGTGTGTCTCCAGGCTCTCTCGGACAGCATCTCCACCAGCTTCATCCCTGATTTAATGTCTCCTGCTGACATGTCTTCATTCCTCCGCACAGGAAGGACCAGGAGCAGAGCGTGAGGGCCCGGAGCACACAGCATCGCGCTTCTTTCAATGGATTCTCTGAGCTTGCTTTGTGGTGTGTTTGAGTTCCATCCAGGAGCGTCCACAACCCTGATCCTCCGACGAGACTCTTCTCCATCATATACCGTGCACTGACCCACAGACTCTCCTGTAAGATCTCCCAGGACAGATCGGACCACTCTTCTCCTGTCACAGTCATTATTTCCCAGCAGCACAACTCTGATCTCTGACAGATGTGGAGAATCACATGAAAGTACACATGAAATCAGAATTAATTGTATTGATTTTGTCAGCTCACGTTGCTAGTTTTGTGATGAATAATTCATCAGTGCATGTCATTAGGAAAATAACAATAGCTTGCCTTATAATCTTTAACTGAAATCTGAAAACGCATTTCCTGTTTGTTTTCAGTTAAATACTCAGATTAGGTCTGTCTAAGGTAATGGGCGTGGCTAACATACTTAACCACGCCCCTCCAGCAGTCAGTTTTGACAGACATGGTGAGGAGGAGGAGTCTGTTAGGTTGTACTAACTCCCCCCCAAACTCTTTTCCCCATCTTTCCGAATGACACACCTACTTTACTACATCCAATCAGCTCACAGTAGAAAAAAAGCCATGCCCACTGTTTTCTCATTTAGTATTCTGTTTTTCTAGGAACTGCATCACAATTATAGACTGTAAAATATATGGACGTAGTATCCCGGATATCTCCCATAGGTTTCTGAAGAGCGCAAATGAAGCTACGAATAAAAAAATGAAGCTACAAGCAAAAAAAATGAAGCTACAGGTAAAAATATGAAGCTACAAGTAAAAAAAAATGAAGCTACAAGTAAAAAAAATGAAGCTACAAGTAAAAAATAAAGCTACAAGTAAAAAAATGAAGCTACAGGTAAAAAAAAAGTAAGCTACAAGTAAAAAAATGAAGCTACAAGTAAAAAAATGAAGCTACAAGTAAAAAAAATGAAGCTACAAGTAAAAAAAAATGAAGCTACAGGTAAAAAAATGAAGCTACAAGTAAAAAAAAATGAAGCTACAAGTAAAAAAATGAAGCTACAGGTAAAAAAAATGAAGCTACAAGTAAAAAAATGAAGCTACAAGTAAAAAAAATGAAGCTACAAGTAAAATGAAGCTACAAGTCAAAAAAAATGAAGCTACAGGTTAAAAAAATGAAGCTACAGGTAAAAAAATTAAGCTACAAGTAAAAAAAAATAAAGCTACAAGTAAAAAAAATGAAGCTACAAGTAAAAAAATGAAGCTACAGGTAAAAAATGAAGCTACAGGTAAAAAAATGAAGCTACAGGTAAAAAAAAATGAAGCTACAAGTAAAAAAATTAAGCTACAGGTAAAAAAAATGAAGCTACAAGTAAAAAAATGAAGCTACAGGTAAAAAAAATGAAGCTACAAGTAAAAAAATTAAGCTACAGGTAAAAAAAATGAAGCTACAAGTAAAAAAATGAAGCTACAGGTAAAAAAAATGAAGCTACAAGTAAAAAAATGAAGCTACAGGTAAAAAAAATGAAGCTACAAGTAAAAAAATGAAGCTACAGGTAAAAAATGAAGCTACAGGTAAAAAAATGAAGCTACAGGTAAAAAAAAATGAAGCTACAAGTAAAAAAATTAAGCTACAGGTAAAAAAAATGAAGCTACAAGTAAAAAAATGAAGCTACAGGTAAAAAAAATGAAGCTACAAGTAAAAAAATTAAGCTACAGGTAAAAAAAATGAAGCTACAAGTAAAAAAATGAAGCTACAGGTAAAAAAAATGAAGCTACAAGTAAAAAAATGAAGCTACAGGTAAAAAAAATGAAGCTACAAGTAAAAAAAATTAAAGCTACAAGAAGGCTCGACGGTCAGTGTATCTTTTGGTCATTGGATTTTCATTTTAGAAACGGATATTGAAAAACGAGGGTTTTTTGATTTTCGTTTTACAATTAAATAACAAAAATTGAAATTCAATTCGTTTTTTGATTTTGGTTTTTGAATTTTTAAACGAAAATAAAAAAACGGCTCGTTTTTCTTTTTGATGGTCAAAAACGAAAAACCAAAATTCAAAAATGATTTGATTTTTAATTTTTATGTTGAATAATAAAAAAATAAAATCACCAGAAAACAAAAACAAATAAAGACTTTTTTTCCGAATAGATAGTAAACATTGAAATCATTGCTCACCTCTCCATGTTATAGTTATATAATAATATGTAATAGCAATAAGCTATTTTTTAATAAATTATGGATAGACTTGCTTTTTTTACTCGTTTTTACTCCAGACGTCACATCCATATTGCTGGAATTGCTCAAATTGACCAATATCGCTATCGGAATAGGCAGAAGTTTTTTTTTGTTTATATATATATATATATATATATATATATATATATATATATATATATATATATATATATATATATTAGGGATGTGCGCAGCAGCCGGTATTTGTATTTGTATTTGTATTTGTATTTGTTGAGAGGGGAAAAGTATTTGTATTTGTATTTGTATTCGAGTAAAATTCAAAATGGCGCAGAAATATATATATTTTTCTATTACACTTCTAATTTACGTTATAGTGAAAGTATTGTTTAATTATACCCATTATATAAATTATAGATATGCAATATTGGCTGTTGTTTTTGAACATGTGATAAGAAATGTCATTGAAAAGAAAATAACATAGAAGCCATTATCTCATCCATGGTTAAACCAACAACTAATAAAATACCATTGTGAATATTATGAACCCCACCACCACCGTTCTTGTTTAAGGACACTGAATAGACAGAATAAAAACAAATAATACTTCAAAAAACTGTTCTTCTTCTGAAAGAACTTCTTTCCAATGCACAGAATTCCAATAACTAAAATTAACTAAACAAATCTAAATAAAACCCTGCCTGGGAGATCTGGCAGAACAAAAGTATTCTATATAATACTAAAAGATGCAGCCCTGCTATTATCATCTGCCTGCCACAAAAAAGACACAAAGTTTGTTTGTTTGTTTATTTAGAGATATCTGCAAATATTTTTCAATGGAAGTCAATGGAGGAATATGACTAGTCAGTCATAATATATTTGCAGATATTTCCAATCTGAATTATAATTATGACAAGTCAAAATATAATTAGAGATATCTCTAAATATATTTATGGATAGTCTCAACAAGGTTTAAATGCTAAAACGGCTTGCCATACGCACAGTAGCACAGTGGAGATTTCTCTAGTTATATCGTTTCAGTCGTTTGTTATGCAGTGACATGCAGTCAAATATTTCGCCAAACAGTCCTTAGGGATGCGGTGACACGCAGTCAGATATTTTACCGGACAGATCCGCCACTTTTGGCGCGCATAAACAATCATAAAGCTCTCGTGCTGCAGGAATGAGGAGGTCTGCTGAAGGCGCACAGCTGACGTGCAGTGAGAGGTTTGCGTCTTTAATAAACTACGGCAGTTTGCGATCACTGAACAGTAAGAATGATTAATAAATCCATATGAAACAGTCCCTTAAAAGTCACGTCTCGCTTTCAGTTTCGGGCTTTGGTGCGTTTTGCACTGAGCGTGTGTCTCTCTCTCTCTCTCTCTCTCTCTCTCTCTCTCTCTCTCTCTCTCTCTCACTCACTCACTCACTCACTCACTCACGCGGGCATGCACTGTGGTCTCATGAGGAAACGCTGCTTTTTGATATAGTGTTTTTATTGCTCCCGAATACAAATAATTTTTCAAGTATTTGTTAGAATCAAGTATTCGTAAAAACACGCTATTCGTGCCTTTCCGAATACCGTATTCGGGTTCGGCTCCACCCTTAATATATATATGTATATATATATATATATATATATAATGAGCTGAAGCAACATAATTATGGAGTTTTTTGGGGGACAAATTAATTGTTTTATGTTCAATACACTTGAATTTGTTAACTCAATTTAATTAGTGTCAGGACAACATGAACAAACGGTGTGGACGCCTGCATTTGGCACAGTGTAAATGTGACCTACGTGTTGTTTTTGATGAGAATCCGGCAGCCATGGTTTAGTGTTACAGCAGATGCGCCTGCTCCTTTCTCCAACCAATAGAGATTCTGAAACAAAACGTATTAATATTATTATTACATATTATTTACACTAAATTATTTGTAAAGATACTAAAAAAATATTCATTGGATTAACTTAATTTTTTTTAGGCTAAGTGCTTGCAAAAATATTAATATGGGCTGAATTTAAACAAACATAAATGTAGTAATGTTCACAATAATTTGTTTAAATTCAGCCCACATCAAATGTTTGAAACCACTTACCTTAATAAAAATGTAGTAAATCCAATGAATATTTTTGTTACAGTGTTTTCTATTTGGAAACATTTCACAATAAGGTGTCATTTGTTAACATCAGTGATAGTGTAACCCCACCAGTCCTACGCCACCCAACCTGCTCTGAGCTGGTATCAAATTGGCGATCTTCCGCATGGGTGTCGGGTGCTCTACCATGGAGGCTAAAGACCATGGCCTCTAGCATCTGTCGCTAGAGCACCTTTAGAGGTCAGAGGAGTGAGCCAGTGTCGCCTAATTCATGTTAACTAATGTAGCTAAATATTGCTAACAAATGAAATCATATTGCAAGGTGTGTAACTAATTTCATTTATAGTAAATACTGTCGTGTTTTCATAGTAAAGTGTATCATACTGTATATATTAAAGCAGGGCTCAACCCTGTTCCTGGAGATCTACCTTCCTGCAGCGTTTAACTCCAACCCTGATCAAACGCAACTAAACCAACTGAAGGAGCACTTGGGAATTAAAGACAGGTGTGTTTAACTAAGGTTGCAGGTGAGCTCTGCAGGAAGGTGGATCTCCAGGAACAGTGTTGAACAGCCCTGCATTAGAGTATCACGACACATTGTTAATGTTCCTGCATAACTTTAGTGATAAACCAAAATAAATACTGTTGTATACTTATTTTTTACTAAAGTAAACTGTGGTGTAGTACAATATAGCTGTAGAAAAGTGGGTGATTTGTATTATCATAGTTGTTAAGTTGCACTATAAAATCACCACAACAGATTAAAGTAGTTCAAAAACACATTAATATTTACAATAAGTTAAATTACAGTGTTTTTCATGTAGGTTATGATGAGAAATCACGTCTTACCTTAAAGTTACACCCTTCAAGGAACGCGTCTGAGGATGAATAACTTTCTTTCTGAAGCTTCTTTATGCTGTGGACATGAAGACCATTCAATTATACAGTCTAAAGAAGGCAAAGCTGTGTTTGAAAGCATCAAGTGTGCGTCAGCCGGTCTCTACCTCGCTAGTTTGTTGTAATTTGCCCCAGTGCTTCGGTTTCGTTTGGAAAGTGCAATAACTGGTTTAACAAGATCTCGCACGAGCTTCATATACAACACCTCAGACTGCAGGACAACACCCTAAAATGATCATTATTTAAAATAGAGTGCTGGGCAAAAATGAATCACATCCAAAATAAGAGTTTGTTTTGACAGAATATAGGCTGTGTGTGTGTGTGTGTGTGTGTGTGTGTGTGTGTGTGTGTGTGTGTGTGTATTCATTCATTCATTTTCTTGTCGGCGCAGTCCCTTTATCAATCCAGGGTTGCCACAGCGGAATGAACCGCCAACTTATCCAGCAAGTTTTAACACAGCGGATGCCCTTACAGCCACAACCCATCGCTGGGAAACATCCACACATATATTCACACACACACACACACATACACGCGCACACACACACACACTACGGACAATTTAGCCTGCCCAATTCACCTGTACCGCATGTCTTTGGACTGTGGGGGAAACCGGAGCCCCCAGGAGGAAACCCACGCGAACGAAGGGAGAACATGCAAACTCCACACAGAAACGGCAACTGAGCCGAGGCTTGAACCAGCGACCTTCTTGCTGTGAGGTGACAGCACTACCTACTGCTTCGCACCTGTTTATTATTTGTATATAAATACACACATGCATGCATATAGTTGAAAAAAAATTTGTTTTTATTTATGTTAAGATATAAAATATTTGTGGCAGCATAGTGGTTCAGTGGTTAGCATCGTCGCCTCACAGCAAGAAGGTCGCTGGTTCGAGTCCCAGGTGGGCCAGTTGGCATTTCTGTGTGGAGTTTGAATGTTCTCACTGTGTTGGCGTAGGTTTTCCCCCACAGTCCAAACACATAGGTGAATAATTGGCAGTTCATTCTGCTGTGGTGACCCCTGATGAATAAAGGGATTAAGCTGAAGGAAAATGAATGAATAAAATATGTGTATATGATACAAATGATAAGTAATTTTAAATGTTTATGTAACAATACTTTTGTTAGCACGCGTTTATCACTTGTACATAAATATTTATATACAAAACAATGCAAGTGCAAAACAAAACGGATTTTTGCGATTTATCTTTGCCCAGCACACACACATATATATATATATATATATATATATATATATATATATATATATATATAAATATATATATGAGCAATATCACACGAGTAGCAGTGCAATATGGCTGTATATCAGCACTGGTGGGAGGCGTGCGTTGGCACAAGGCTGCAGTCCGAGTGCCTTAGTGCCCCCACCAGTGCCGATATACAGCCATTGCGCACTGCTACTCGTGTGATATTGCGTTTATACAACAGTTTGACGGCATAATTGTGTATATAAAAACAAAATCAAACATGGAGAGTCTCAAAAACCCTTTTGTATGAGGAACTACTTTCTTCCACATTGGATTCAAATCATAAGCTGACAGATAAACAGTTGAGCGTGCATCTTTTAAAGATTCTAACGACACTTTAGATCTGTAGTGTCTGCTTGTTGTTGGCTGTATGTGGGCGGAGTAATACACAAAGGGTAAAGAGGCTGTAAGGGTGCTGATATTATTTAAATATATCACGGCTATCAGCCAATCAGATTCGACATCCAGACAGAACTGTTATATATATATATATTATAAAAATAGTAGTTTTATATTTGCTGCAAAAAAATTATTTAACAAGTAATTTAGAAAAACATGAATTGTCTTTTAATACTTTTTACATGTTCATACACCCCATATTTCTGTTAATCAGGGTTTCTGAATCCTTTCACTATTATCTTGAGTAAAAGCACACGTAAATTATTAGTTTTTTCTTACAGTCCACAAGATTCAAAGAAACATTTTATGGAAAATTCAGCCTAAATATTTCCAGAACATTATCATGGAAACAAAATTTGTGTTGGATTTTCCATCTATTATCAAATAAACAACCCCAGAAATCTTTCTGCAGTTAAAAAGAGAATATCATAAACAATTATTCACGTTTTTCCTGCAGCTCTCCCTTCAAAGCTGTCACTTTCTGCAATAAGTGTACAAAAGTGATTTTGCTTGATTAATAATAATAATAAAATAGGATTACAGATGGGTTGCAAGCATGTTCGTTTGATAATATATTTTTAATTCTCTTATTCACCTGCAAAATATTACAACATCCTGTATTTACACATTCACAAATGACTGTTTAGTGAGAAAATGGGTAACACTTTAAAATAATGCTCCATTAGTTCATATATTTACTAACATTAAGTGTGAACAATCTTGCACAGCATTTATTAACCATAATTAAATATTAGCTACTATCAAAATAAAATGCATTTAATAACAATTGAATGCATCATTAAAACTGTACATCAAGCTAACATTAGTTCATGCTCGGTGAGAACTAACCATAACTGCACTACCAGTAACTAACATTAGCAAAGATGAACAAATGCTGCAACAAATGCATCGCTGTTCATAATCATTCATGTTATTAAATACATTAATGGAACATTATTTTTATTAGCAAATCAAATAAAGGTTATAAAGAAATAAAACAGTAAGCTATTAGTTTAAAAAAGTACACATAAGCATAAACACACAACAAACATGACATAAAAATGAAAGCAAATAAACAGTCCATAGGCTCGTGTTTTAACGTAAGGGCTGCCAGGTTTAAATCTGTAATCAATACATCAATGAGGAGAGTTTAAGATTAGGCAGCATCAGATTTTCCCCTCTGGTTATTAAAGGAACACTCCATCTTTTAAAATAAAGACTCATTTTACAAGTCTTCTAGAGCTAAACAGTGGACTGGAACCACTTTTGCATCCATTCACCAGATTTCTCGTACTGGCACTTTTAGCTTAGCTTAGCATAATGAATTGAATCGGATTAGACCGTTAGCATAAATTTTTTTTTTTTTTTTTTTTACAGTTTTCCTATTTAAAGCTGGACTCTTCTGTAGTTTCATTACAAGTGACTAAGAAATTGGCTGAATTAAAAACTGGTCCCAGTCAACTGTGTAACTCTGGGAGACTTACAAAACGAGTCTTATAAAGGCGGCGTGTCTCTGCTTTTCTGGGTGTAATCTTTCAGCGGTGTGTGTGACAGAGCTTCTGCTGTAAGTGCAGATGTTGAAGGCCTTTATTAGTGTGTGTTTTTCTGTGGGTTTCAGACTCTCTTCCAGCGACCGTCCTCCATGCGGCTGTAAAACTGCGGCTGATCGTCTGGAAACAGAGCGTCTGCAGTCGGGTGCTCCAGCAGGAACTGGATGGTGGATTTAATGTGGTGCACAAAATGAGGAGGTTCTGCATACGGCGAGGTGGACAAATACTGAGGAGACAAACAGACGAGTGAAGTCATATTAAAATCACTGTGTTTTATAATAGAGCTGCACAATATATAGAGATGGCGTAATAGTGATATCAGTGTATGCAGGCCCGTAGCCAGCTTAGTGAAAGAGGGTCCGTTTTCTCTAAAAGTGGACTTTTTTTGGCCATTTTTTCCTCACATTTTGTATTTGATTAAGTTTAAATACAGCATTTTGGTGACATTTTATGAATTATTTTGTGCTGGATAAGCTAGAATCATGAGCATGCTTTTTGCAGTAAAAAAAAAATAATGACAGTTTTGTCAAGTTGCTTACTAAGATGATGTGCAATGATGTGTATAACATGTAGCCTACGTAATAAATAGTGCATACAGCTAAGAATACACACACATATATTGTCAAAACAAACTTTTATTTTTAGATGTGATTAATCTTTGCCCAGCACTAAAATATATATATATATATATATATATATATATATATATATATATATATATATATATATATATATATATATATATATATATATATATATATATATATATATATATATATATATATATATAAGTTATTGCATAATGATGGTTTGTTCTGTAGACTATCAAGAAAATTGCGCTAATAAAAAAAGGGGCTAATAATATTGACCTTAATATGGTGTTTAAAAAATTAAAAACTGCTTTTATTCTAGTCGAAATAAAACAAATAAGACTTTCTCCAGAAGAAAAAATATTATCAGACATACTGTGAAAATTTCCTTGCTCTGTTAAACATAATTTGGAAAATATTTAATAAAGAAAAAAAAAATCAAAGGGGGTAATAATTCTGACTTCAACTGTATTTAAAAAAATAAAAAATAAAAATTATATATATATATATATATATATATATATATATATATATATATATATATATATATATATATATATATATATATATATATATATATATATATATTTTTTTTTTATTTACATATATATATTTTTATTTATATTTTTTGATTTATATATATATATATATATATATATATATATATATATATATATAAATATAAAATAGTAAAAAAAAAAAAAATATATATATATATATATATATATATATATATATATATATATATATAAAATAAAAATTGCATATCGAATGTTTTCTGTGGTTTTATTTTTTGCTGCAAAAAATTCATCTAGTAAGCAACTTGACAAGACAGTCATCATTTTTGTTACTGCAAAAAGCATGAACATGATTGCAAATTTTGTCAGTCCAAACACACGAAATTCAAAATATGGCAAAATTCATTAATGCAATATGTTGTGATGATCAATATGCACAACTCAGAGCTTTTTAAATATATGCATATTGTATTTTCTCATCTGTTAGGAAGTTAATTAAAGTTAATTAACGTTAGCCCTACCCTGTTTGACAGTCTTTTTGAACATATATTCAATTTTTTGCAACAGTGATGCTGCTGCCTGCTTTCTCTTTCTCTAAATATTGTTTAAAAATAAAAACACTGCTTTAAATCTAGCTGAAATAAAACAAATAAAACTAAAGCCGACAAGAAAATGAATAAATAAATGAGACTTTCTCCAGAAGAAAAAATGTTATCAGACATACTGTGAACATTTCCTTGCTCTGTTAAACATCATTTAATTTGAGAAAGATTCATTACCATTAATTTGATGCCCATTTTTGCTTACTAATATGCATCGCATAGAAATCAATCAGGACACATTTATTTATTTTCTAGTTTCATTTTCTTTTCGGCTTAGTCCCTTTATTAATCCGGGGTCGCCACAGCGGAATGAACCGCCAACTTATCCAGCAAGTTTTTACGCAGCGGATGCCCTTAAAAGCCGCAACCCATCTCGGGGAAACATCCACACACTCATTCACACGCACACTCATACACTACGGCCAATTTAGTTCATCAGTTCCACTATAGCGCATGTGTTTGGACTGTGGGGGAAACCGGAGCACCTGGAGGAAACCCACACGAAGGCAGGGAGAACATGCAAACTCCACACAGAAACGCCAACTGAGCCGAGATTCGAACCAGCGACCCAGCGACCTTCTTGCTGTGAGGTGACAGCACTACCTACTGCGCCACTGCTTCCCCCTATTCGCCAAATATTGTCCGATACTAACAAACAATCACATCTAAGCTTATTAAGTAATTATAAAATCTCTAATTTACACAAATGATTACCCTAATGACTGGTTCTGTGATCCAAAGTCACATTTGAAGAGTTTATTTGCAAACACTGTTCATTTCCATAAATCACATTATCAAGCACCATAAAAACAACAACATCATCATGATTAATATAATGAATAAAAACAGTCATCTATTGTTCCAAATGAGCTCTTCATATTTCGCTGAGTATAATGTCATATGTCAGATACACAGGAGAGTCGTGTATGTGTGTGTTGGTCAGACCTGCAGGATGGTTTCATCATCTTGTGTCAGCCAGAAGGCCATGTCCTCGTTGGGAGTCCATCTGCACGGGTCGATTTTCACGAGCTCTCGTGCGGAATCATACACTTC
>NC_141026.1:1812500-1815000 GCF_052040795.2 Danio rerio
CAAGACGATCAGAATGGGGAAGAAAGGGGATTTAAGGGTCTTTGAACGTAGCATGGTTGCTGGTGCCAGATTGACTGATCTGAGTATTTCAGAAACTGCTGATCTACTGGGATTTTCAAGCACAGCCATCTCTAGGGTTTACAGAGAATGCTCCAACAAAGAGGAAATATCCAGTGAGCGGCAGTTCTGTGGGCACAAATGCCTTGTTGATGCCGGAGGTGAGAGGAGAATGGCCAGACTGGTTCCAGCTGATAGAAAGGCAACAGTAACTCAAATAAGCACTCGTTACAACCGAGCTCTGCAGAAGAGCATCTCTGAACACACAACACGGCCAACCTTGAGGCGGATGGGCTACAGCAGCAGAAGAGCACACCGGGTGCCGCTCCTGTCAGCTAAGAACAGGAAACTGAGGCTACAATTCACACAGACTCACCAAAACTGGACAATAGAAGATTGGAGAAACGTTGCTGCTCTGATGAGTCTCCATTTCTGCTGACACATTCAGATGGTCGGGGCAGAATTTGGCCTCAACAACATGAAAGCATGGATCATCCTGCCTTGTATCAGCGGTTCAGGCTGGTGGTGGTGGTGTAATGGTGTGGGGAAGATTTTCTTGGCAGACTTTGGGTCCATTAGTACCAACTGAGCATCAACGTCACAGCCTACCTGAGTATTGCTGCTGACCATGTCCATCCCTTTATGAGCACAGTGTCTCCATCTTCTGATGGCTACTTCCAGCAGGATAACGCAGCATGTCAAAAAGCATGAATCATCTCAGACTGGTTTCTTAAACATGACAATGAGTTCACTGTACTCAAATGGCCTCCACAGTCACCAGAGCTCAATCCAATAGAGCAGCTTTGGGATGTGGTGGAACGGGAGATTGGCATCATGGATGTGCAGCCTACAAATCTGCAGCAACTGTGTGATGCTATCATGTCAATATGGAGGAAAATCTCTGAGGAATATTTCCAGTAACTTGTTCAATCTCTGCCATGAAGGATTAAGGCAGCTCTGAAGGCAAAAGGGGTCCAACCTGGTACTAGTAATGTGTACCTAATAAAGCGTCCGGTGAGTGTGTATACACTAATCTGTTAATCTTAGATGATGATTTCATGTTCAAATCAATGTCTACTAACTAAACAAAATTCATAGCTGTCTTTAATGCATTTGATGAAGCTAATAAAGTTCAGTTGTGTTACTAATATTGACTAATATACACTTAATTAATAATAATGTATGATTGAAGAAGTGAAACACAGGTAAAGTCTGAGTACTTAAGTTCATTTTTCAAGACAAAATGTTCCTAAATACATTTATGCATTTTATTTTCAGCTTAGTCCCTTTATTAATCAGGGGTTGCAACAGCGGAATGAACCGCCAACTTATCCAGCATATGTTTTATGCACCGGATGCCCTTCCAGCCGCAACCCAGCACTGGGAAAGTCCCGAAATACAAACAAACATTTTTTTTTAGGGATAACTTGATTTAATTAGTGTTTTTGTTCAACTGCTATTAGTTTACTACTAGTAAAGTGACAAAAATACTACTAATAAAAGCTAATACTAGTTTCTGTTATTGATAAATAATAGGTTTGCAAAATTGACCTTAATTCTACAATTAAAGAACCATTTAAATGACATTTTATATATATATATATATATATATATATATATATATATATATATATATATATATATATATATATATAAATTTATTTATTTTGGAGTTGTTTATCTTTAAACACTCATAGAGACGGCGGGTATCTACTGTATAGCGTTACTGTAAGTGTAAACATGCTGATATATACGTCACAAAACGTAAATAAAATTAAAAATAGAACATAAATGGATAAAAATGATGTGTATAAGTGAAGTGTGTGTACATAAAAAGCATTTAAAGAGAGAAAGAAGGCCTGTATAGATTAAAGTCTCCACAGAAACACCGTCGTATGACGTTAATATCTGTCTGATGTGAAAGTGTTGTTTATTATCGTTACCTTGAGGTGCGGGAACCTGCTGAAGAGCTCCGCGGTGGAGTTCACGCGCTCTATTCGCTTATTCTGACTCAAAAGCGGCATCCTGACAGAAATGACAGACAATCATCTGAACACTTAATTAAACTCCGATAATTAATAACTCTGTCATGTGCGATTCTCCTCCTTCATGTCGCTGCAGCGCCGCATTCCCTTCCGCATTGCACGCGTGATCACGTGACTCTGGATGGGAAAATAAATGACTAGAGCGGAAATACGAATGTTGAGTTATTAGAATTAAGGCAGAGGAAAAGACAATGTAGTTTTGTGCCTATGCAATAGACTTATGATCCAACAGACGCTTATATTCATTCATTCATTCATTCATTTTTGGGTTAGTCCCTTTATTAAACTGGGTCGCCACAGCGGAATGAACCGCCAACTTCTCCAGCATATGTTTTATGTATCGGATGCCCTTCCAACTGCAACACATCATGGGGAAATCATTATTATTATTATAATTA
>NC_141026.1:1822500-1885000 GCF_052040795.2 Danio rerio
ATCAGCATTCATACCAAAGTCACTCACCGGTGATGAGCCGAGTGAACTTGTAAAATCCCCCTTTAACTTCAAACAGTGCATAAAGTGAACCTAATATGGCCCTTTATACAAGATGCAAAATGTTAAGTCTCTGATGTCTCAAGCGTGTGTGTGAAGTTTCAGCTCTTTGTTTAGTCACGAGGCAATAATAAATCAGAAAATACAAATAAAAAAAGACAAAATAAAAAAATAAAATTAAATAAAAAAATTATAATTTATATATTTTATTTTGTAATTATACATTTATTTTTTATTTTATTTATATAATTTTTAATGTTGTCGATAATAATGCACAATAATAAATTTTTTATTATATATTCATTATTTTATTTGATGCATTTGTTTATTTTACTTATATTTATTTAATGTTGTTGATAATGTGCATTATTTTTATTATATATTCATTTATTTATTATTTTGTTTATTTTTTGCAGTCGATAGTGCAAATTATTTTTTATACATTTATTTTATTTAATGTCAACAATAAATGTGCAATTCATTTTTATTATAAATTTATTTATTATTATTTAATTTTTATGTATTAACTTATTTTATTTAAATATTTATTCATTATTTGACTTATTTAATGTTGTCTACAATAATGTGCAACTTATTTAATTTATTTACTTTATTTAATGTTGTCTAATAAATATTCTATTTTTATTAGATATTTATTTTATTTTATGTATTTTTTATTTAACTTTTTTTTATAATTGTGCAATTTTTTATTATTTTGTTTGATGTATTTATTTATTTTATGTTGTTTATAATTAATGTGTAATTTATTTTTTTATATATTTTTTATTTTATGCATTTTATTTAATGTCTATAATATTGTGCAATTAATTTTTATTATTTTGTTTGATGTATTTATTTATTTTGTGTTGTCTATAATAAAAGTGCGATTTATTTTTTATTATATTTAATGTATTTAAGGTTGTCTACAACAAACGAGCAATTTATTTTTTATAATACATTTATTTATTTATTTTATTTGATGCATTAATTTTACTGTTGCCATTAATTTAAAAATAAATATATTATTTTATTTGACGTATTTATTTTATGCAGTCGATAATGTGTATAGTCTCCTGCACGCATTAATATGATGATCTCATGATTAACACTTTTTAATTACGTTTAAAAGTTGTCAATTCTGCAGCCTTACATTTATACACCATCATTGTCTTTGAAACTTGTGGTCATATTCAAATAATAATAATAATAATAATAATAAAAAAGGATGCTCTTTTTAACTGTCTCCAACACAAAGAACAATTAATAAACCCACTTATAAACCCTAACTCCTTAAATTAGTAGAAATAGTCTTAATTAGACTATTATTACTGTTTCTTGTAATTAAGTTTTTTCCAAACTTTGACCTGTGCAGTGAAAGCATGAACCATAAACAGGATCAAGTGCTATATCAATGACAAACGCACCTCAGCACAGGTGGGGTGAATGCCGATGGTGTTGTCCAGCTGATCTTTGGTTATTCCACACTTCATAGCAGCTCCGAATCCCTGCGTGACCTCGCCAGCATTAGGACCCAGATAGTGGAAGCCAATCACACGCAGCTGCACACAGACGGAAACAAATCCAATTCATTCATGCAACATATGTTTATGTGAATCAGTCGCTTAATGCGAATTAAAGCGCGGTTCATAGTGAAATTGGCTAATTGCATCCCTTCTTAATATCTGTACTGCACTGCAAAATTTCAATGACTAAAAATGATTTCTAAGAATTAAGGTCACAATAGAGCATTCTGGATTGTTGGTTCAAATGCTGTACATTATACTGTATAAGTGTAGTGTAGCGTATAATCCTGACTGTGAGAATCTGATCAAACTGAATACTCGCGAGTGTCTTACATTGTCCAGTTTATTGCAGATGATCTTGGCGTAGCACTTGTTATTGTCCCGTCCGGGAACGGTAAACTCCAGAGGCCAGAACAGACTGTGATAAACCTGCAGAGATGAAGACACAATCATTACCAGCACATCATTAAAAACACTCATTACCAGCACACATTATTAAAGGGGACAGCAGTTGTCATATCCACTATGTCATATTGCCTATAACACCCTCACATGCTTACCTTTTTACATTTTTTGGGAAGAGTAAAATTTAAACCTGTGGTTTCAACCACAATATGCATTTAGACCGGTCCAGTTCATCTAGAATGCATCTCTGAACATCTTCTCAATTAGCATTTGGATTTATATTGCTCTCAAATGCATTCTGGAGAGCATTTACACCTGTGCATTTCATTTTGTATAATAGGCCTTTCAGTAGATTGTATAAAAAATATAATAAAAAAAAAACATTCAAAGATTAGATTGCTATACAGACACATTCTGTCTGGACCTACTTATAGTTACATTACTTGCATATTTCACTTTCATAAATATTATAATTATTGGCCCATCACTTAATCTATTTGTTTATCACTAACTCTAAATGTCAGTAAATAAAAACTAAAATATATATATATATATATATATATATATATATATATATATATATATATATATATATATATATATATATATAAATATATACACACACACACACACACATACACACACACACACACACACACACACACACACACACACACACACACATATATAAATATAAATATAAATATAAATATATATATATATATATATATATATATATATATATATATATATATATATATATATATATATATATATATATATATATAAAAAATTACAGTAATATTATTGACAAATGTTTATATAATTTATTTACAATACGGTTTGCACAGTAATATTTTCGGTCTTTCAGTAGATATATTATATAAGAAACCATTTCAAGACCACAAAGCTACACCATTAGAAAATTGAAGTGACCAGGTGTAAATGTGCAAATATGGCCTTTAAAGCCCGAGTAAACCCACACACACCTCAAGGTTTTCCTGTCCGTACATCTGGATGGCCTTTTCCTCTGGGTGTCCACAGCTGCCGTATTCCATAGGAGTGAAGACAGTGGTGGGGACGTTCACATAATCACACTGGACAGCACAAGAAAGAGAAAACATCATCTACTGCTTATAACCAGGCCCACACGAAAACTGCACATGAATATTATACAGTTAACCATTATATTGTTTATATTATACATTTAGAATACAGTTTGTAAAGTTAAAATTTCTGTCTCAGTAGATATATTATATAAAGAAACTTTTGTTTACTAAAAACAAGTGAATCTAAGTGGATTTGCATTGTAAACCTCAAGTTATTATTTTTTTATTTCATATTTTAAGTTTAGTTACTATACTCCCTAAGACATTCTGCATAAATCCAGATTTTTTTTTATTTTTTACAATATTCTGCACAGAAATATGGAAATGTTTATGATTTATTTACAATACAGTAAAGTAATGCTTTCTATGTTTCAGTATATAGAATAAAAAGCTTGCTGTTTACCAAACAAGAGCATCTAATTGGAGATGCATCATTTAAAAAATAAATAAAAATAATAACATTTAAAAATAAAAGTAATAACTAAAATAATAACAGATAAATAAACAAATCATTTAAAATAAATAAATAAAACAACTAAAATATTAAAACAACAAATAAATAAACAAAAAAAAATAATAAAAACTAAAATAATAATAAATTATAAAAATAAATAATTAATAAAGTAAATAAATAAATAAAAACAAATTAATTAACTAAAATAAAAGTAAAAATAACTAAATGATAAACTAATTAACTAAAATAATAATAAAAAAATTATTAAATAACTAAAATAATAAAAAAACCTTTAAAAAATTAAATAAAAGCAAAATAAATAATAAATTAATTAATTAAATACTGCCTAAAACATTCCACATCAATCCCATTGCTGTGCACACACTCTGCCCGGCTCTGCTTAGTCAACATCAACTGTGTTCAGAACGTCTCCTCACCTTCATGGTTGCTCCGGCGTACAGTCTGCGGGCCAGCAGTTTACCAGCCTGTATGGCCACCGGCGTGAGCTCCCACTTTCCCTCCAGAATGTCTCCAATGGCATAGATGTGAGGAACGTTGGTTTGCTCTTCATCATTCACTGGAATCTTCCCGTTCCTGCACAGAGAAACAGAAGATTATGAATAACTTTGTAAAGCAGACACAGACTTTTGGACTGAAGACTTAAAACAGAGGCATGCAAAAGTGTGTTAAGTGAGTGTGTGGAAACCTATAAAGAGAAGAAAACGAATGCATTTAATTAATTAAATTTTTTTTTTCCTTTGCCTTGAGGTCGCCACAGTGGAATGAACTGGCAACTATTCCAGCATATGTTTTATGCAGCGGATGCTCTTAAAGCCACAACCCAGTACTGAGAATAAATGCATTTAACTAATACATAAATAATCTATAATAAAATTATGATATTCATGTAAATATGAACATCAGAATACCACAAACTAACTAACTTTCACACTAATAACAACAATACTAATGATAATAATAAGCAGCAGCTGAGTGTGAACGGTTGACACATTAAAATGTACTGCAATTCAAGATTTAAACAATGTGAAATATGATCATTAAAACTCACTCACTCATTTCATAATGCTTGATCTGAGTCTGTTTCTATCTATATTCATGTCTCCTATTATTATTTAATAACTAAAAATCAGTGCGTCTCAAAATCACAAATATAACCAAGACAATTCCCTGCTGCATTTGTGACCAGAAAGTAATAAAAATAAAACACTTAAAATGTAACAGCCACATTACACTAGCAAACTTTTACTAGTTTACTTGTCTTACTTACTAAGACAAGACTCACAGCTTAAGAACTACTGCAATAAATGCACAATAATCCTCTAGTATATTTGGCAAGCCTCTGATGCTTTTCGAAACACGATGTACATCAGAACTGATTGAGCAAGTCAAGTCAGCATGAGCAATTCAATTTAAAGCACTTGAGTCATAAAGATCAGCGAGCTACTCATACAAGAGAGCCGTAAAAGAGCTGTGCATCATACTCATGTGTGTGTGTGTGTGGGTCATATGACTGCTCAGAACAGATCTAAAAGCTCTGTGCTGCACTAATCCTTCAGGAGGAGTCATTGAGTGCATTAATACAACCCATCACACACTACTCAATGGAAATGCTTTTCTTAATTCATCCAGAAAGAGCACACTGCACTTTATTCTGGTCAATTCTTGGACATTTCCCAGAACTAAATAGTGCTGATTCACTGTGACACTGCCTCCACTACTCACTCTGGCCACGCCCACTCAGTGCTTCCCTGACAACAAGGACTTTGTTTAGAGTTTACAGGTTGGGCTGAGAGGACAAATGACCAACCATTCATAACAGCGGCACATACTTCTCATTGATTTTAACTCCCGCCTTGTCCAGACCGATCTTTCCTGTACAGGCGTCACGGCCCACTGCTATCAACACCTAAAATAAACACACACAAAAACACATTATTAAAGGAATGTGACAGTGCCTATTGTTAAAGGAAATAACAAACATTCATCATTAGCAGCAGACCAGCCTCACACTCTTAAATAACTGTACAGAGATCAGCTCAATGTTCACACTGATGCATTAACAAAAACACTTGACATTAGTGCTGGAAGTGCAGTTTTTTTCTCAATGGTTTCCCGGTGACTTCCAAGCAGGCTGTTTGACTACTGAGAAACCACATCAACTTTGGACAAGACGCTGTACTTTCACAATAAATAGACAGTACTTTTTAGCTTCAATGGTCTCACCTCACAATAAGGTTTCATTAGTAATGCTAAAATGATCTAATAATGAACAACACCTACGCAGCATTTATTACTCAGAGTTTAACATCTATTAATGCATTATTAAAATCCAAATTCGTGCTTGGTAATATCAGCGAATGCACTGTAAGTTAACATTAACGATCAATAAATATTAAATTTTCATTAACTAATAGGGATGCACAGATACCATTTTTTTGGAACTGATCCAATTCTGATGCCAAAAATTCGGAGTATTGACTGACACAGATTCGATCTCAATATTGTGCTTTTTTTTTTTAATAAACATTAATACAGTTTCTACAGTTCTGGTGATAACCTTAATTTACATGACAGATGGCACAATCTAACTAAATATATATATATATATATATATATATATATATATATATATATATATATATATATATATATATATATATATATATATATATAAATAAATATATATATATATATATATATATATATATATATATATATATATATATATATATATATATATATATATATATATATATATATATATAAATAAATATATATATATATATATATATATATATATAAATAAATAAATAAATAAAAAAAAATATATATATATATATATATATATATATATATATATATATATATATATATATATATATATATATATATATATATATATATATATATATATAAAATAAGAGACACAAGTTATGTTTCCATCGAAAAATGCAAATGAACTATGTGCAAAGCTGGATTATCGCATAAAAGACGTGGGAATAAAGCAGCGTTTCCATCTAACAAGTCAAAGCGAACAAAATTGCCACTTCTTGATTAGCTGGCACCAAATATCAACAGTAAGAAATCTCTTATGACACAATCACATGACCTTTTTTAATGCGCATGCTGAAATTTGTGTGGTAAAAGTGTTTCCATCGTAGTTTATGCACATCTTTTCTTATCAAATAAAACGTTTCTCCTACTCAATTATGCGCATACGTTTATGCAGATTTAAAAAAATGTATGCGCATCATGGCGTTTCCATCAACCGTTTTTTTTATGCGCATATGCAAAATGCACATAAAAATAGGTGGATAGAAACATAGCTACAGACAACTATACTGAACTTTGTTGCATAGATATTCAAAATTATAATTTATACCTAAATATAAGTAACCATTTTCAAATATTTGCATTTATGTGTGCATTTATATTGTACATGCACGTGTCAAAACAAACATGTTATGGATGGTTTTATGTTGCGTCCCATTGGCATCACGCTTACAGTGTTGTATTCTCCTTCAAAGACTTCCTCACTCTCTGTTGACTTAGCAGTCACTTTAATTCGGCCAGGAGTTCCAGCTTCCAGCTGCTCGATCTGTGGAAAAATACACCCTGAAATCACTGATGCTTTATCAACTGCATGTGTAAAGAGGCCATGATTATAATACTCTTCCTCAGGAGCATTTCATAACCACATCAGCGACAGATAAGACATCATTTCAGATTTCAGTAATGTTTAACAGCACACACACATGAACCAACCTTAGTGGGAACAAACTTCCTGAGGAATTTGACCCCGTGTGTCTCCATGTATTCTCCTGCACGGTCAGCCATGTCCTGATCAAAGCCTCGCAGCAGAATAGACCGAACCATGATGGTCACATCCAGCCCCAAACCAGCCAGAAAGCCACCACACTCCAGAGCCACATAAGAGGCTCCCACCACAAGAGTCTTCCCAGGACAGTAGGGCAAAGAGAACAGATCATCACTGTGGGGAAAAACAACAGAAACACAGCAGAGATGGATTATGCATTCCTCAAATGTAGCAAACATTCTGAAGCAGTTAAAGAGACAGTTCACAATTAAAATTGTCATTATTTACTTCCATAATAAGGACAACGAATACTAAGGAAGTCAATAATTACAAGCTTTATTCAAAAGCCTTCTTTAGGTGTTCAAGAGAAGAAACTTAAAGGTTTGGAAACACTTGAGGTTAAATAAGGAAGTACATGTGTGAAAATCTTTTTAAATATCAAAAGAGCTGGCAAAGAAAAACAACTATAATCCCTATATAATAGATAATACCAATACAGGGCTCGAAATTATATGCGCCCGAAATTTAAGCTATGCAACCTCATAATATATATTGGGAGCATTCGTGCGACTGCATATAATGGTTGTAGTGCGACCGGTTTTGGTTTTTTTCTAAACAGGTGGTAAAACCGCTATATTGGTTCATATTAGCTGTCAATCACTCAAGACTTTCTGCTGTCAGTCGACAGGGAGGGAGCTTTTGTGACCGCGGGGAATGCAAACGGCTGAAGAGTGAAAAGTACACTGACTCTCAATGCGTTGCATGCACCGTGTTCAGCCAAAACAATCTCACGGCAATTCGTAACTTTTTCATATGTTTCCTCGTGAGATCAGGCTGCAACAGCGCAAATGTCCACTAAAACACCATCACCAAAGAAGCTCGCCTTTACTGAGTTTAAACTGATGCGGGTTATAACAGAGAACAGTATTACGCCGGTGGTCATCGGGAGAATCCTGCTCTGCCCCCCTCATATATTGGGCCGGCTGACTCGCATGCTTTTCCGCAAACACAGACAAATGTAATTCAGCGCGTAACGAGGCTGAGCATTAAAACCACACAAACCGAAACCAAAACTTTTATAAGTGAGACTTTTCTTCCTTACCTGTCCGTTCTTTCTTAAGGTGTAGATTATTCTTCTATTTAATCACTGATGACTGCTTTGCAGCTTTCAGCATTGAATTTAATGATTTATTATATTATTTCGTTTGTTTTGTAGCAGAACTATTATTTATTAAATTGACGTGCATATAAAAACAGCAGTACAAAATAAATATTTCTTACTACAATGCTTCATTTGTGTTTGATGCAAACCATCAATTTATTTTTCATAAAGTAACAGCAGGACTTTATATAGCGGATAACTTACATTAAAGCACATTCGAGGCAGCATGATGATGAGAAATATAATTCATTATGAGTATTATTGTCATAATCATCATCATTAATATTTTATAATTATTCAACATTTGTTTTGGAATTACTGCACAAATATTAAGTCATTACAGCATTAGTTAGAGAGTTGTTTCTGGGTTTTGTTAGTCCCAGTTGATGTTGTTTTCAAATACAATAAATCCCTTAATATACAACTTGTCAAATATATCATTCATTTTTGGAGGGTGCTCCTAAATTTTTTCTGGTGCTCCTAAATTTTTCAGGTTGGGAGCACCGGTGCTACCAAGTAAGAAAGTTAATTTCGAGCCCTGCAATACCAATAGTAACCAATTATTATTGCAGCAAAATAACATTTTTCAAGCACTTTATCAACAAACTGAGCACTTCCCCAATCTTGAAAACACAAAGTTAAAGCTGAAGCATCTCCAGCACCTGTACGAACCCTGATCAGGGGAAGCTTTCGTTCCCTTGGCGAGTGAGAATGAATCAGCTTTAATCAATAAATCCTGTAAATAAATCAGCACAGCTGCAGTAATGACCCCCTGAGGTCCAGCTGCATTTATCCGGCTCTCCAGAGGAGGTTTACCGTGGTGAGCTCAGTTTCAGCTCACCTGGTGATGCAGAACTCTTTGTCTCCCGGGATGCCCAGGTAACGAGGCCTTTCTCCAGTCGCCAGGACAAACTGAGCCGCGGTGTAGAACGTCTCTTTGCCACGCTTGTTTGTGGCCTGTTGAGAAGAGCAAATTAATAATAACAGCAGCTTTAGGCATATTGTGACTGGAGATGCATGTAATTATGACTGATTTCAAATGTTGTTTAAAATGAAAGTTGCGTCGAAAAGCTTAAAACCTAAAAAAAAATAAAATAAATCTTTGTGGTGTATACAAAAGCCTACACTTAAAATCCTCAAGCACACGGTCAAATCCCTCAATGAATTCCACTAAAACTAGGACATGAATTTACAGCAAGTTTGTCTCACATTATAATAATTTCATTTCAGGAAGTTTAATAAATATAGATTTTAAAAACCTGCATTAAACATCAGATAATGCATAGCAGTTTCTAAAATTTAAAACAGCGATGCAGAACAATAGAAAGATCTGTCAATCGAAAACTTCATCCGACAGAAATCTTCATCTATGTAAATTAGCCAACATTAAATAGTTACAAACTATAGGGAACGTTTAAAGACATTGAACTAAAATGACTTTTAGAAATATACTTTATGGGCTCTATTGAACCATTTAAAACACTTATTTGATATTTTATAACACATATGATGTTTTCATACAAGCTTTTAATTACTATTATGGTTGGCTGTTAGTAAATTTGTGGCATTTGTACAGGTGATATTTCATCCGTTTTATCTGTTGTTTTTTTCAACAAAACGGATCCGATATCACTTTGTAAATGCTTTTCTGTAAAAGATGTTCTATAAATTAGGGATGCAACAATACAGTTAGCTCACGGTTCAATACATACCTTGGTTTTTTTTTTAAACAGTTTTTGGTTCTCATGGCTTGACACGTTTTTTTTTTTTTAATAGGAACAGTAAGAGGTTAAGGAGAAAAAAATAAAAACGATTTATTGCAATACTCATTTTGTTTTACTTAAAAGCCAAGAAAAGTACAGTAGTTCCTAGTGTATTGTATATAAAAAATGAACACTGAAATCTCACAGCTGCTGGTAGCCCATGTACAAACTGGGGAACACAAAGTCCTACACTTTAAAAATAAACATACATGAAGCTAATAAAGATAAATTGGCCATTTCAAATAAACATATTTGTACTTCAGTAAACATAAATAAACCATCTTAATTATCTCAGTGCTGAAAAAATGCGAGACTGTAGTCTGTAAACCCAGCTTCATTCGCGCCTCAAATTCACTTCAGAACAGACGCGGATTCGCATGATGGGCAGGGATTCTGTCTGCCCGGTAACTGTAGCTTCGTTGCTAAATGGCTAACATGGATTTTATGAAGAAAATAACAGTAGTTTATGTGTTTTATGAAGGCTGAAAAACAGTGTCGATACGTTTAGGGTCGTGTCTGAGTCCACTATCCTTTTAGAGGTGCATCCAGCTCTGTGAGCTCATAAACTCCTCCAGAAACTGAACCTGGATGACGGAGGTTTTCAGCGGTGCTTCTGACTGAGCCAAGCAGAGTTTGATGAACTGTTGTCGGTGAAGGCTGTAGCATTTCCCGCGGAACACCGACACCTGTCGATACGTCACAATCACGCCCCCACAAGAGCAAGCTCCTGATTGGTATACACGGCGCGAATGTCCACTAAAGTTCAGATTTTCGAACTCGAGTGATTCGCGCGTCAAACGCCCAATTTGACGCGTGTATTGCGCGTATCGCGCCGCAGGATGTCTATTCGCGTGTTTGCATAAACTTAACATGTAAATCACTCGCGCTTGATGCGCATTCGGCATCTGGTGTGAACGCAGCATTACAGGCACACACAGTCAATTCGGGGAGATATAAAAACGCACAAATTATTTAAACACAAAACCGAGAAAACTGCAATTCACAAGCGCATATTGAACCGTGGAGGTTGTACCGAACAGTTCAATATTATATTGAGAACCGTGGCATCCCTACTATAAATATATTTCTTATGTAGGTTATATTATCTTTAGTGCAGCAATTTTTTGTGGAGTGAAATAGGTGTAAACAGGCTATTAACAATTAATAACGTTAGGTTATTAGTGGACTAGACCTGCAAATCTGTAAAGGTGACCATTTAGAAAAAAAAAAAAAAACAGCACCCATAAAAACCAAGTATTAGCATCTTTTGCATGTTCATGAATTGCTGAAAAACAGCAATACTTAGTCTTTACATTCCAGCCATCTCTAAAATTAACTAATTTTAGTCTTAAAAACAAAAGCAGAAAAAAACCCCACATATAACAGCTTTTAATGAATCTCTCCTGTCCAATTTAGCTTTAAATCAAACTCATTGGCAATCAGAAAGCCTCTTATGAACATATTATAACATACGAATATATTAGATTATATAATATCCAGTATAACTGGTTTGCTGGGTCAGAGCACACTTGCCTTGATCTTGTGCGGCTCCACAAACTCAGCATAGGCGTTGACATAGTTGACGTTTTTGTCCCTTAGGGAAACCCTGTAGCCCCAGTTCAGTGACCCAATGTAGTTATTCACTGCAGTCTTCATTGTTTCCCAGTTGTGTGTCACTTTAATAAAGAGCAATATTTTATGAGAACATATTTTTGAACTTGAGGAATCTACATGAGCAAGAAGAAAAAGTTATGCGTTACATGTTATGTGTGCTACATGTTATGGATGAGGACTCCAAAACAAATCTAGCTTTGACACAAATAAAGTAACCTAAATATGAACTCCTATAAGAGTCTTTAGCAACATTAAGCAATGCAAGATTACACTCAAAAAATATATAAAACTCTGACAGGGAAAGAGGAAATCAATCTGCAACAGTGATGTCTCCATAGCAGAAATCTCACAATTGCATCATAAACAACTGCTTACTGCTGTAAACTCATAGCAGTTCAATCTGACATGCACTTCTTCAAGCCATTTCTATCTGCAGTGCATTCAATCATGTGATGCAATTCTTGTCTGGCTCTACAGTCTGGTTTGCAGAGTTTAACAAACAACAGATCTCCTTCACACATGTACCATCAGCAACTTCATAGCAGTGTAGAATCTATGGCTCACCCTGTTCAGCGAACTCCCATCCAAACTTGCGTGCGTCCTCCATGGCTGTGCCCAGCAGTGCTGTTTGGTGCATCAGTTTCTTAGGAATACAGCCCACATTCACACATGTGCCGCCCAGACCTGAAGGAGACCACTTATTGAGACCTTTCTACAAGTACATATAGGCCCGTCACGATATCTATTATTTGTTGTATGGTATATTGCACCGAATATATTGTAATAAACGATGTTATTGTCATTTTAAGACCATTTATGGCACTGATTATATAATGCCAGAATGATAAATGAAAGGTTCATATAATGTGTTCTTGCATTAAGTATAATCACTTTAACAATTTAATAATGAAGCATTGGAATCAGAATGTGAAAACGTACGTCTAAACAAATAATAATAATAGTTAATAAAAAAGGTCCCAAGTAAAAAGTAACAGAGGCTGCGATATCTTTTACCAGATCTACTTTCAGTTGTCAGACACCCACATGAAAATACACTAGTAAATTATAGTAAATACAAGTGTTTTTTTTTAACCATACTGACACGGACACCTCCAAGATAAAGAGATAAAGATGTTGCACAATCTGTTTAAGGTGTTGCTAGAATTGCTTTTTTTTGGTAATGTACGGGCGATTTATACATTGCATCACCAAAAATTGAGGTCATGTCCATGTACTGTAGGATAAGTCCATATATTGATTAGTGCGACAGGCTTAAGTACATACTTAAATTGCATACTTTAGAATTCCTTAATGTAGAATACTCACCCCAGGCTGTGCCCTGTGGTGTTGGAACAACATAATCCAGAACCATCACCTTTTTACCCAAGGTTGCTGCTTCCTGTTTGGGCATGAAGGGGATAAATGTTACAAAAATAAAACTAAATTAAATAAATAAACACCATTTGTGCACAAAACCTTAGAGTTATCAAAGTTTGGCTTACTTTTTTCCAGATAAAAATCAGTAACATGTATTATTATTATAATTATATATGCAGTCAGCATAGGGCGATTATTAAATTTTGGTGGCAACAAAATATACACAGCAGGGATTTCTGAAAGTTTAAGTTGTGATCCATAAAAAAACTTGATGAGGGAACATGTGCAGCTGTAAGTTAACTCGAACAAAACATATTTAACTTAAATATTGACTTAATGGTTATGGTTTATGTGATGTTTTTAAAAGTGGTTTAAATAAGAAATGAATTGCATTAATTTTACTGTATGTTAATATTTTGAAAGGTTTCAATGCAAATTTTATAAATTAGATCCCCAGGAACTTTAACATCAAATGAGAATCATGTAAAAATAGTGCAACAGATAATTCAGTTCAGTGAACCATATAAAATACATAGAAAATGCTTTTTTTTTTCTTTTCGCAGTGTTCATTTGGCCAAGCTCTCCCGACAGTTTAAGTGAACTAATCATTAAACAAAAACACACACCACCTTAAAAAAATACATATTAAAATTTTAGCACATCACAAACATAAAAATACATTAAGATTATCATTCCAGTGGCTTTCTACTATGCGATAACCGTTTTCAAGGTTAACCACGGTTTGAAGTTTTGGTGGTTTTAAAACCTTAACTTTTTCAAATGTTATACATTCCTACGGTACATTTAAGTTATTTTATTTTTGTTTATGCATTTATAACAATTTTATTTAGTTTTTTAGGGTAACAGTATCTCTAGCTGAAAACCTCTACATCAAAAGCTACTGTGCCAAAATTTAAATGTTTCTTAAAATAAATTTATAGTGTAGTGGGTAAAAATGTTGTTGTTTTTTACCCAGACATTTAAACAACATATTTTAGAGCAGTGATCACAATACCATGATACCATGAAACTGATATTTTCATCCAAGGTTTTCATACTGAAAATGCCGACCCATGCCGACTTTCTACACAGCCCAAGTGCCCAAAACTAAGGCAATACATCCAATACATTTTTCCAAAAAACATGTACACAGACAGAGACGTTGACAACAAACATCCACAAATAGTTTCTCCACCTTTTAAAAATTTTTTTATATCTAAACGAGAACCCAAATAGCACCATTTTGGTGTTTGTTCATTGGACATTGTGGAAGTACTGACATAGCCAAAGTTAATAATCAGGATAAAAACAGTAATTAAACGTTTTGGATGTGTTTATCTGTAAATGTCAGTAGAAATCTGGCTTGAACAACACCGTGTCCTAGCTAGGGATGCAATGATTATTTATTATTAAGTGCAGTATAATTTGTCATGGTCAATTAACCGTAAAGCTAATCGAAAAACTGCTGCAACTAAGTTATGCCAAATGTGCACTAGTTTAAAATTCCAAGACCAAGACTAATAACTACACACACTGGATTAACTATGGCTGAGGCTATTGACTAGGGGCAGTTTATATAGTGCAAGTTTGTTATTTCTAATGGAGGCACTATTTTTTGTTTTATCATTACTTTGTGCTGTATTTTTTGGTTACTGAGCAGCAATAAATAACACTTTAAAATAGGAGTTTCCATGTGATTTTCTAAATCAGTAGTGTTTTGAAATTAATGAATGCATAATAAACGTGATAACTGTGAAACCATGTTTATTCCTCAGACTATAACCATACAACCAAAATCTATAATCATTGCATCCCTAGCCTTAAAATCATGTAACATGAGCTTATCTTCTCAAATATTGGTAAAATGTGGTATAAATTAGCCTTAAAATCATGTAACATGAGCTTATCTTCTCAAATATTGGTAAAATGTGGTATAAATTAGCCTTAAAATCATGTAACATGAGCTTATCTTCTCAAATATTGGTAAAATGTGGTATAAATTAGCCTTAAAATCATGTAACATGAGCTTATCTTCTCAAATATTGGTCAAATTGGGTATAAATTAGCCTTAAAATCATGAAACATGAGCTTATCTTCTCAAATATTGGTAAAATGTGGTATAAATTAGCCTTAAAATCATGTAACATGAGCTTACCTTCTCAAATATTGGTAAAATGTGGTATAAATTAGCCTTAAAATCATGTAACATGAGCTTATCTTCTTAAATATTTGTAAAATGTGGTATAAATTAGCTTTAAAATCATGTAACATGAACTTATCTTCTCAAATATTGGTCAAATTGGGTATAAATAAGCCTTAAAATAGTGTAACATGGGCTTATCTCCTCAAATATTGTTAAAATTGGGTATAAATTAGCCTTAAAATCATGTAACATGAGCTTATCTTCTCAAATATTGGTAAAATTGGGTATAAATTAGCCTTAAAATCATGTAACATGAGCTTATCTTCTCAAATATTGGTCAAAATTGGGTATAAATTAGCCTTAAAATCATGTAACATGAGCTTCTCGTAAAAACAACTTACTTTGACAACAAAAATACTTGAGACAGCAAGTGAAACAGCCATTTGAAATAGCCATTTCGCCAAGTTCTTGCTTGTATACAAATCCTACATACACATACATTAAAGCTGTGACATGAACATTAAACAGGGCAAATCCATGTAACCCGAGCCCCAGTTTGCGATTGAGAATGTGAAATGTCCCGAATGACCTGAATTAACCCAACACACACACATGCAGTATTTAAGCAGCTTCATAAGTGAAGGATCTTTTAACCTCTTTGAAACCGAACTCACCTTTGAACAGGCCAGACCACCTGATCCACCGCCGATGACGATGAGGTCATAATCGTACACTTCACTCCCTTCGCCCAACAGCTTCTGCAGGACGCCATCTTTGTGTGCCTGTTACCACAACAACAAACCAATCATCAGCAGCATAAAAAGCATGCTGATAAGAGCCATCATGAAGAGGTGCTTGTGCATTATTCAGCTCTATTACTGAAGGTCTTTCCCACAGAGCTGCTTTACACGCCATTGTCAAAGGCTTTTATAGACAGTTGACAGATCTACAGACACATGCATTACTGATAGAAACGTCTGATCAGTGTCTGTTTTTAATAAGCAGCTCTCTGATCAGCTAACTAACACGTTCAGCAAGTAAACTGGCCACGTTTTAGCACACAATGAAGAGCTAAAAGGCTCCACTATCTGGTAAAAAAATAGCGTAGGTGAATTCTGGTTAATATATTTCATTTTATGCATATTAGATGAGTTAAAAGTAACAGATTAAGTAAACTATAGTCCCGAAAGCATATTGGAAAACTTTATAACCATCAATACATGTACTCCTGCTATATAATATAAAAGGTTAGGATTAAAGTATGGGGTTACTGCATGTAAATATGCATGATTCTCAATTCAAACATGTAACGTCTCAGACAATGAGACATGTAACACTAAAATAAACGGTTACAAAAATGCAGCTAGATTACTTTATACTGCTGCTTATGATTACTTGCATTACTATGGCAATTCCCAGTGCTGACAATACCAGTATGTGCAGGAAATTCACTCAAAGATAAACCCTTAAATGAATAAAAACATTAAAATAATAATAAAACAAGAAAAAATAATAGGGAAATAATAAGAAATTGCATTACATTAATAATAGCAACAGAACAATCTAACATTAGACATTAGGATTTCATTGGAATTAGTGTAAAAACCACACCCTTAAAAATCTAGACACTCTAATGCTTAAGAAACTGCTGAGTGTGAAACTGCCCTTTATAGAACAGTCTCAACCTGAATAAAGGGCAATTTTGTTCATTAAATGGGATAAGATACCTACTTTTCGGCCTGCATAAATGTTGGAATAAGTTAAGATTAAGTTAATTGTCTATAATAATAATGAACTTTACACTTCTTCAGCAACTAAAAGGGCGTGTAGGTGAAACTGAGCGTTCAGTACTAGCTCAGTCACTCATGACCCTCAGCTCCTCTAGAAGTCAAGCAAGAACTGCTTTGTGAAATGGGAAAATAACACTTCATACTAAATACAACACTAAATACATTAGAAAAACCTTTTGGCATGATATTATCATTATAAAAATTATGCTGTATAATTACCTGTAAGTCTTTATAACGGATGCGAGTTTTAGTTTTAGAATTAAATGTAAAGGAAATTATATATATATATATATATATATATATATATATATATATATATATATATATATATATATATATATATATATATATATATATATATATATATATATATTTATAAAATGCTTATAAAAGCAGATTAAAAGAAGGCACAACAAATGTATAATATATATATATATATATATATATATATATATATATATATATATTTTTTTTTTTATATATGTATATTTGTTAATAAATAAAGGTTTAAATTAGCATTTTAAACCTTTATTTATTAACAAATATACATAAAAAAAAAATATATATATATATATATATATATATATATATATATATATATATATATATATATATATATATATTTTTTTTTTTTTTTTTATATGTATATTTGTTAATAAATAAAGGTTTAAATGAGCATTTTAAACAAACATTTTAGTGAAAATGTCAGACAGATAGGCCCTCAAAAATTGATCGGAAAAAGATCTGGGCCCCGAAGTAAAATGGTTTGAGAACCCCTGAACTATGAAATCCCTAGACAAACAAGTATTACTGAATCACAAATGTAGAAATCAGAAAGAAAACCCCAAACCTTCATGGTGTTGTCACAGCCTCCGATGTGTTTCTTGTTGATGAAGACATTAGGAACAGTTTTCTGGCCGGTCATCTCATGCAACAAGTCCTGGTAGTTTGTCCCATCCTCTAAAACACATCAGAGATGATAGCAGACTTATATCAGTACCGATATTTATATAATAAAAATAAATATATGAACAAAAAAACAATACATTGTAGTAATGAACATGCATGATATAGTTACTGTAGACCAGGGGTCACTAATCCTGCTCCTGGAGGGCCGGTGTCCCTGCAGGGTTTAGTACACCTTGCCTCAACACACCTGCCTGGATGTTTCAAGTATACCTAGTAAGACCTTGATTAGCTTTTTCAGGTGTGTTTGATTAGGGTTGGAGCTAAAATCTGCTGGACACCGGCCCTCCAGGAACAAGTTTGGTGACCCCTGCTGTAGACGCTTCAAAATACAATGAACAATTATTTATTATTTTAACTTTGAGTTTTAAGAATATTCACAAAAACCACAAATGATTGAAGACCGTGTTTATTTTCAAACATTAACATTGCTTATGACCTGAGAAAATGTGCTAAATATGTATAAGCCATCAACACTATATACAGTAAGATTTAATCTGTTGAGATTAGTTTAACTAAACTCACAACGAAAACTACAAAAGCATTAATTAATCTTAGGTGACGTTCATTTAAGTTAATGCTTCACTCAAAGTAGTGAAAATTGTTTTATTAAATGGAGATAACAACTAATAAATGAGTTGTATTTTTTAAACTAACAACAACACAGTAAGAAATGTGATTATTACTCACTGTTGGTTTTAATGAAATAAATACGGTTTACTAATAAAGGGATCGTAAAGTGTTACATATATTCTTTTGCAATTAAATTATTATATTTCTAAACATTTATTTACATTGATTATTATATTTATCCCTATTTTGCAGCTTAATACTAATCATGATAACCCCATATATTAAGATAAAAGCTTCAACAATTAAATCACAAAAATAAAATCTGAGACTGTCATAAGCCTGATCATGCATCTCAGCACTCACTGTCCACATCTCCACCACACAGGCAGCTCTCTGAGATACACATCTAATCTTATTCAGATCTGGCTCTGCAGGGCTGCTTCTGAAACTAATGTTTAGCTCCAGGCACACGGGAGATAAAAAAAAAAAAAAAAGCTAATGGAAGTTAATCAGGTCTGAAGCCATTTGCCAGAGAATCCATTATCAGGGTCGTGCTCCTAACATGAGAAGAGCAGCTGTGCATGTACATCGAGATAAGAGAAGACTGATACTGGAGACACGGGAGAGAGAGTGAAGGAAAGCTTAGAGGAAGCCCATTTTCAGACATTAGAAACACTGGAGTGACTCAGCAGTTCACTGGGAACGCTTAAACATTAACTTCAGACTTTCAGCGCAATGTTCACAGACCACATGAATGAATATTTCAGCTCATCTGTCAATGAGGTGGTAGGAGTTCAATACCCTGAACATTAGAATAAGAACAACTGCTGAAGTAAAAACATGCTAGCTCAATAATCTTGCATATCAGAAGGATCTTAGTCAAAAAAATGCAATTGCAAGATCAGCAAAACAAAAAAGCCCTTCTTTACACAACATGTAATCAATAGATGGTAAAGTGTAATCTCAGAACTGGTCTCTGTAATATGAAGCCATTATAAACAAAAGTCAAATAATGATCTCTCCAGGTTTCTAAATTAGTCGACTTAAAAACATTTACAAGCAGGATTTACACCCTGTATTTATTTATTTCATTTTGAGATTGTTCTCATTTCACGAACAAATCAAAATGCCATAACTTTCAGAGTTAAACAACAACTTTTGTCTAAATCTGTTTGAAACTTATCTTTACAAACCACATACAGATGTGGACAAAACGGTCCAAGGTGCCCTTTGGCCAGGCCAGTTTCATTAGTTTGCTTTTTTTTAATGCTTCTGTTCAACAACCATTCGAAAGCATATCTAAATTTCATGAATTGTTTCCAGTCATTTTTGATTAATCAATTTTTTTTAGTTTTAAGTCATTATAGGGACCACTGTAGTTTTTCCTTTCTTCAATGAAAGGGGACCAACAATTTTGTCCACATAAGTATCGTATTATGCATATCAAACTCTAGTCTAAACTCAAAATGTTGGGCAAAAATTACATTTATTTTTTAACTAGGACTGGGGTGACAATGAGTTTAATATATACATTTAAAAAACTTAATTCACTAATGTTGACCCTGGACCATCAATATATAAATTCACTAATGTTGATCCTGGACCATCAATATATAAATTTACTAATTTTGATCCTGGACCATCAAATATATAAATTCACCAATATTGATCCTGGACCATCAATATATAAATTCACTAATGTTGATTCTGGACCATCAATAAATAAATTCACTAATGTTGATTCTGGACCATCAATATATAAATTCACTAATGTTGATCCTGGACCATCAATATATAAATTCACTAATGTTGATCCTGGACCATCAACATATAAATTCACTAATGTTGATCCTGGACCATCAATAAATAAATTCACTAATGTTGATCCTGGACCATCAAATATATAAATTCACTAATGTTGATCCTGGACCATCAATATATAAATTCACTAATGTTGATCCTGGACCATCAATATATAAATTCACTAATGTTGATCCTGGACCATCAAATATATAAATTCACTAATGTTGATCCTGGACCATCAATAAATAAATTCACTAATGTTGATCCTGGACCATCAATATATAAATTCACTAATGTTGATCCTGGACCATCAAATATATAAACTCACCAATGTTGATCCTGGACCATCAATATATAAATTCACTTATGTTGATCCTGGACCATCAACATATAAATTCACTAATGTTGATCCTGGACCATCAATATATAAATTCACTAATGTTGATCCTGGACCATCAATATATAAATTCACTAACGTTGATTCTGGACCATCAATATATAAATTCACTAATGTTGATCCTGGACCATCAAATATATAAACTCACCAATGTTGATCCTGGACCATCAATATATAAATTCACTTATGTTGATCCAGGACCATCAACATATAAATTCACTAATGTTGATCCTGGACCATCAATATATAAATTCACTAATGTTGATCCTGGACCATCACTAATGTTGATCCTGGACCATCAATATATAAATTCACTAATGTTGATTCTGGACCATCAATAAATAAATTCACTAATGTTGATTCTGGACCATCAATATATAAATTCACTAATGTTGATCCTGGACCATCAATATATAAATTCACTAATGTTGATCCTGGACCATCAACATATAAATTCACTAATGTTGATCCTGGACCATCAATAAATAAATTCACTAATGTTGATCCTGGACCATCAAATATATAAATTCACTAATGTTGATCCTGGACCATCAATATATAAATTCACTAATGTTGATCCTGGACCATCAATATATAAATTCACTAATGTTGATCCTGGACCATCAAATATATAAATTCACTAATGTTGATCCTGGACCATCAATAAATAAATTCACTAATGTTGATCCTGGACCATCAAATATATAAATTCACTAATGTTGATCCTGGACCATCAATATATAAATTCACTAATGTTGATCCTGGACCATCAAATATATAAACTCACCAATGTTGATCCTGGACCATCAATATATAAATTCACTTATGTTGATCCTGGACCATCAACATATAAATTCACTAATGTTGATCCTGGACCATCAATATATAAATTCACTAATGTTGATCCTGGACCATCAATATATAAATTCACTAACGTTGATTCTGGACCATCAATATATAAATTCACTAATGTTGATCCTGGACCATCAAATATATAAACTCACCAATGTTGATCCTGGACCATCAATATATAAATTCACTTATGTTGATCCAGGACCATCAACATATAAATTCACTAATGTTGATCCTGGACCATCAATATATAAATTCACTAATGTTGATCCTGGACCATCACTAATGTTGATCCTGGACCATCAATATATAAATTCACTAATGTTGATCCTGGACCATCAATATATAAATTCACTAATGTTGATCCTGGACCATCAATATATAAAATCACTAATGTTGATTCTGGACCATCAATGAATAAATTCACTAATGTTGATCTTGGACCATCAAATATATAAACTCACCAATGTTGATCCTGGACCATAAATATATAAATTCATTTATGTTGATCCTGGACCATCAACATATAAATTCACTAATGTTGATCCTGGACCATCAACATATAAATTCACTAATGTTGATCCTGGACCATCAACATATAAATTCACTAATGTTGATCCTGGACCATCACTAATGTTGATCCTGGACCATCAATATATAAATTCACTAATGTTGACCCTGGACCATCACTAATGTTGATCCTGGACCATCAATATATAAATTCACTAATGTTGATCCTGGACCATCAATATATAAATTCACTAATGTTGATCCTGGACCATCAACACATAAATTCACTAATGTTGATCCTGGACCATCAATATATAAATTCACAAATGTTGATCCTGGACCATCAATATATAAATTCACTAATGTTGATTCTGGACCATCAATGAATAAATTCACTAATGTTGATCCTGGACCATCAATGAATAAATTCACTAATGTTGATCCTGGACCATCAATATATAAATTCACTAATGTTGATCCTGGACCATCAATATATAAATTCACTTATGTTGATCCTGGACCATCAACATATAAATTCACTAATGTTGATCCTGGACCATCAACATATAAATTCACTAATGTTGATCCTGGACCATCAAATATAAATTCACTAATGTTGATCCTGGACCATCAACATATAAATTCACTAATGTTGATCCTGGACCATCAAATATATAAATTCACTAATGTTGATCCTGGACCATCAATGAATAAATTCACTAATGTTGATCCTGGACCATCAATATATAAATTCACTAATGTTGATCCTGGACCATCAATATATAAATTCACTTATGTTGATCCTGGACCATCAACATATAAATTCACTAATGTTGATCCTGGACTATCAACATATAAATTCACTAATGTTGATCCTGGACCATCAAATATATAAACTCACCAATGTTGATCCTGGACCATCAACATATAAATTCACTAATGTTGATCCTGGACCATCAATATATAAATTCACTAATGTTGATCCTGGACCATCAATATATAAATTCACTAATGTTGATTCTGGACCATCAATGAATAAATTCACTAATGTTGATCCTGGACCATCAATATATAAATTCACTTATGTTGATCCTGGACCATCAATATATAAATTCACCAATGTTGATACTGGACCATCACTAATGTTGATCCTGGACCATCAATATATAAATTCACTAATGTTGATCCTGGACCATCAATATATAAATTCACTAATGTTAATCCTGGACCATCAATGAATAAATTCACTAATGTTGATCCTGGACCATCAATATATAAATTCACCAATGTTGATCCAGGACCATCAAATATATAAATTCACTAATGTTGATCCTGGACCATCAATATATAAATTCACCAATGTTGATCCTGGACCATCAAATATATAAACTCACCAATGTTGATCCTGGACCATCAATATATAAATTCACTTATGTTGATCCAGGACCATCAACATATAAATTCACTAATGTTGATCCTGGACCATCAACATATAAATTCACTAATGTTGATCCTGGACCATCAACATATAAATTCACTAATGTTGATCCTGGACCATCAACATATAAATTCACTAATGTTGATCCTGGACCATCAACATATAAATTCACTAATGTTGATCCTGGACCATCAACATATAAATTCACTAATGTTGATCCTGGACCATCAATATATAAAATTCACTAATGTTGATCCTGGACCATCAAATATATAAACTCACCAATGTTGATCCTGGACCATCAATATATAAAATTCACTAATGTTGATCCTGGACCATCAAATATATAAACTCACCAATGTTGATCCTGGACCATCAATATATAAATTCACTTATGTTGATCCTGGACCATCAACATATAAATTCACTAATGTTGATCCTGGACCATCACTAATGTTGATCCTGGACCATCAATATATAAATTCACTAATGTTGATCCTGGACCATCAATATATAAATTCACTAACGTTGATCCTGGACCATCAAATATATAAATTCACTAATGTTGATCCTGGACCATCAATATATAAATTCACCAATGTTGATCCTGGACCATCAAATATATAAACTCACCAATGTTGATCCTGGACCATCAATATATAAAATTCACTAATGTTGATCCTGGACCATCAAATATATAAACTCACCAATGTTGATCCTGGACCATCAATATATAAATTCACTTATGTTGATCCAGGACCATCAACATATAAATTCACTAATGTTGATCCTGGACCATCAATATATAAATTCACTAATGTTGATCCTGGACCATCACTAATGTTGATCCTGGACCATCAATATATAAATTCACTAATGTTGATCCTGGACCATCAATATATAAATTCACTAATGTTGATCCTGGACCATCAACATATAAATTCACTAATGTTGATCCTGGACCATCAATATATAAATTCACTAATGTTGATTCTGGACCATCAATGAATAAATTCACTAATGTTGATCCTGGACCATCAATATATAAATTCACCAATGTTGATCCTGGACCATCACTAATGTTGATCCTGGACCATCAATATATAAATTCACTAATGTTGATCCTGGACCATCAATATATAAATTCACTAATGTTGATTCTGGACCATCAATGAATAAATTCACCAATGTTGATCCTGGACCATCAATATATAAATTCACTAATGTTGATCCTGGACCATCAATATATAAATTCACTAATGTTGATCCTGGACCATCAAATATATAAATTCACTAATGTTGATCCTGGACCATCAATATATAAATTCACTAATGTTGATCCTGGACCATCAATATATAAATTCACTAATGTTGATCCTGGACCATCAATATATAAATTCACTAATGTTGATCCTGGACCATCAAATATATAAACTCACCAATGTTGATCCTGGACCATCAATATATAAATTCACTAATGTTGATCCTGGACCATCAACATATAAATTCACTAATGTTGATCCTGGACCATCAATATATAAATTCACTAATGTTGATCCTGGACCATCAACATATAAATTTACTTATGTTGATCCTGGACCATTAACATATAAATTCACTAATGTTGATCCTGGACCATCAAATATATAAATTCACTAATGTTGATCCTGGACCATCACTAATGTTGATCCTGGACCATCAATATATAAATTCACTAATGTTGATCCTGGACCATCAATATATAAATTCACTAATGTTGATCCTGGACTATCAACATATAAATTCACTAATGTTGATCCTGGACCATCAATATATAAATTCACTAATGTTGATCCTGGACCATCAATATATAAATTCACTAATGTTGATTCTGGACCATCAATGAATAAATTCACTAATGTTGATCCTGGACCATCAATATATAAATTCACTAATGTTGATCCTGGACCATCAATATATAAATTCACCAATGTTGATCCTGGACCATCACTAATGTTGATCCTGGACCATCAATATATAAATTCACTAATGTTGATCCTGGACCATCAATATATAAATTCACTAATGTTGATCCTGGACCATCAATATATAAATTCACCAATGTTGATCCTGGACCATCAATATATAAATTCACTAATGTTGATCCTGGACCATCAAATATATAAATTCACTAATGTTGATCCTGGACCATCAATATATAAAATTCACTAATGTTGATCCTGGACCATCAATATATAAATTCACTAATGTTGATCCAGGACCATCAACATATAAATTCACTAATGTTGATCCTGGACCATCAAATATATAAATTCACTAATGTTGATCCTGGACCATCAATATATAAATTCACCAATGTTGATCCTGGACCATCAATATATAAATTCACTAATGTTGATCCTGGACCATCAATATATAAATTCACCAATGTTGATCCTGGACCATCAAATATTTAAACTTACCAATGTTGATCCTGGACCATCAATATATAAATTCACTTATGCTGATCCAGGACCATCAACATATAAATTCACTAATGTTGATCCTGGACCATCAACATATAAATTCACTAAAGTTGATCCTGGACCATCAAATATATAAATTCACTAATGTTGATCCTGGACCATCAATATATAAACTCACCAATGTTGATCCTGGACCATCAATATATAAATTCACTTATGTTGAATCCAGGACCATCAACATATAAATTCACTAATGTTGATCCTGGACCATCAACATATAAATTCACTAATGTTGATCCTGGACCATCACTAATATTGATCCTGGACCATCAATATATAAATTCACTAATGTTGATCCTGGACCATCAACATATAAATTCACTAATGTTGATCCTGGACCATCAATATATAAATTCACTAATGTTGATCCTGGACCATCACTAATGTTGATCCTGGACCATCAATATATAAATTCACTAATGTTGATCCTGGACCATCAACATATAAATTCACTAATGTTGATCCTGGACCATCAATATATAAATTCACTAATGTTGATCCTGGACCATCAATATATAAATTCACTAATGTTGATTCTGGACCATCAATGAATAAATTCACTAATGTTGATCCTGGACCATCAATGAATAAATTCACTAATGTTGATCCTGGACCATCAATATATAAATTCACTAATGTTGATCCTGGACCATCAATATATAAATTCACTTATGTTGATCCTGGACCATTAACATATAAATTCACTAATGTTGATCCTGGACCATCAATATATAAATTCACTAATGTTGATCCTGGACCATCAATATATAAATTCACTAATGTTGATCCTGGACCATCACTGATGTTGATCCTGGACCATCAATATATAAATTCACTAATGTTGATCCTGGACCATCAATATATAAATTCACTAATGTTGATCCTGGACTATCAACATATAAATTCACTAATGTTGATCCTGGACCATCAATATATAAATTCACTAATGTTGATCCTGGACCATCAATATATAAATTCACTAATGTTGATTCTGGACCATCAATGAATAAATTCACTAATGTTGATCCTGGACCATCAATATATAAATTCACTAATGTTGATCCTGGACCATCAATATATAAATTCACTAATGTTGATTCTGGACCATCAATGAATAAATTCACTAATGTTGATCCTGGACCATCAATATATAAATTCACCAATGTTGATCCTGGACCATCAATATATAAATTCACTAATGTTGATCCTGGACCATCAAATATATAAATTCACTAATGTTGATCCTGGACCATCAATATATAAATTCACCAATGTTGATCCTGGACCATCAAATATATAAACTCACCAATGTTGATCCTGGACCATCAATATATAAAATTCACTAATGTTGATCCTGGACCATCAAATATATAAACTCACCAATGTTGATCCTGGACCATCAATATATAAATTCACTTATGTTGATCCAGGACCATCAACATATAAATTCACCAATGTTGATCCTTGACCATCAATATATGAATTCACTAATGTTGATCCTGGACCATCAAATATATAAATTCACTAATGTTGATCCTGGACCATCACTAATGTTGATTCTGGACCATCAATATATAAATTCACTAACGTTGATCCTGGACCATCAATATATAAATTCACTAACGTTGATCCTGGACCATCAATATATAAATTCACTAATGTTGATCCTGGACCATCAAATATATAAATTCACTAATGTTGATCCTGGACCATCAATATATAAATTCACCAATGTTGATCCTGGACCAACAAATATATAAACTCACCAATGTTGATCCTGGACCATCAATATATAAAATTCACTAATGTTGATCCTGGACCATCAAATATATAAACTCACCAATGTTGATCCTGGACCATCAATATATAAATTCACTTATGTTGATCCAGGACCATCAACATATAAATTCACCAATGTTGATCCTTGACCATCAATATATGAATTCACTAATGTTGATCCTGGACCATCAATATATAAATTCACCAATGTTGATCCTGGACCAACAAATATATAAACTCACCAATGTTGATCCTGGACCATCAATATATAAAATTCACTAATGTTGATCCTGGACCATCAAATATATAAACTCACCAATGTTGATCCTGGACCATCAATATATAAATTCACTTATGTTGATCCAGGACCATCAACATATAAATTCACTAATGTTGATCCTGGACCATCAACATATAAATTCACTAATGTTGATCCCGGACCATCAAATATATAAATTCACTAATGTTGATCCTGGACCATCAATATATAAATTCACTAATGTTGATCCTGGACCATCACTAATGTTGATCCTGGACCATCAATATATAAATTCACTAATGTTGATCCTGGACCATCACTAATGTTGATCCTGGACCATCAATATATAAATTCACTAATGTTGATCCTGGACCATCACTAATGTTGATCCTGGACCATCAATATATAAATTCACTAATGTTGATCCTGGACCATCAATATATAAATTCACTAATGTTGATCCTGGACCATCAACATATAAATTCACTAATGTTGATCCTGGACCATCAATATATAAATTCACTAATGTTGATTCTGGACCATCAATGAATAAATTCACTAATGTTGATCCTGGACCATCAATATATAAATTCACCAATGTTGATCCTGGACCATCACTAATGTTGATCCTGGACCATCAATATATAAATTCACTAATGTTGATCCTGGACCATCAATATATAAATTCACTAATGTTGATCCTGGACCATCAAATATATAAACTCACCAATGTTGATCCTGGACCATCAATATATAAATTCACTAATGTTGATCCTGGACCATCAACATATAAATTCACTAATGTTGATCCTGGACCATCAATATATAAATTCACTAATGTTGATCCTGGACCATCAATATATAAATTTACTTATGTTGATCCTGGACCATTAACATATAAATTCACTAATGTTGATCCTGGACCATCAAATATATAAATTCACTAATGTTGATCCTGGACCATCAATATATAAATTCACTAATGTTGATCCTGGACCATCACTCATGTTGATCCTGGACCATCAATATATAAATTCACTAATGTTGATCCTGGACCATCAATATATAAATTCACTAATGTTGATCCTGGACTATCAACATATAAATTCACTAATGTTGATCCTGGACCATCAATATATAAATTCACTAATGTTGATCCTGGACCATCAATATATAAATTCACTAATGTTGATTCTGGACCATCAATGAATAAATTCACTAATGTTGATCCTGGACCATCAATATATAAATTCACTAATGTTGATCCTGGACCATCAAATATATAAATTCACTAATGTTGATCCTGGACCATCAATATATAAAATTCACTAATGTTGATCCTGGACCATCAAATATATAAACTCACCAATGTTGATCCTGGACCATCAATATATAAATTCACTAATGTTGATCCAGGACCATCAACATATAAATTCACTAATGTTGATCCTGGACCATCAATATATAAATTCACCAATGTTGATCCTGGACCATCACTAATGTTGATTCTGGACCATCAATGAATAAATTCACTAATGTTGATCCTGGACCATCAATATATAAAATTCACTAATGTTGATCCTGGACCATCAAATATATAAATTCACTAATGTTGATCCTGGACCATCAATATATAAAATTCACTAATGTTGATCCTGGACCATCAAATATATAAACTCACCAATGTTGATCCTGGACCATCAATATATAAATTCACTAATGTTGATCCAGGACCATCAACATATAAATTCACTAATGTTGATCCTGGACCATCAATATATAAATTCACTAATGTTGATCCTGGACCATCAACATATAAATTCACCAATGTTGATCCTGGACCATCACTAATGTTGATTCTGGACCATCAATGAATAAATTCACTAATGTTGATCCTGGACCATCAATATATAAAATTCACTAATGTTGATCCTGGACCATCAAATATATAAATTCACTAATGTTGATCCTGGACCATCAATATATAAAATTCACTAATGTTGATCCTGGACCATCAAATATATAAACTCACCAATGTTGATCCTGGACCATCAATATATAAATTCACTAATGTTGATCCAGGACCATCAACATATAAATTCACTAATGTTGATCCTGGACCATCAATATATAAATTCACTAATGTTGATCCTGGACCATCAAATATATAAATTCACTAATGTTGATCCTGGACCTTCAATATATAAATTCACCAATGTTGATCCTGGACCATCAAATATATAAACTTACCAATGTTGATCCTGGACCATCAATATATAAATTCACTTATGCTGATCCAGGACCATCAACATATAAATTCACTAATGTTGATCCTGGACCATCAACATATAAATTCACTAAAGTTGATCCTGGACCATCAAATATATAAATTCACTAATGTTGATCCTGGACCATCAATATATAAATTCACCAATGTTGATCCTGGACCATCAAATATATAAACTCACCAATGTTGATCCTGGACCATCAATATATAAAATTCACTAATGTTGATCCTGGACCATCAAATATATAAACTCACCAATGTTGATCCTGGACCATCAATATATAAATTCACTAATGTTGATCCTGGACCATCAACATATAAATTCACTAATGTTGATCCTGGACCATCACTAATGTTGATCCTGGACCATCAATATATAAATTCACTAATGTTGATCCTGGACCATCACTAATGTTGATCCTGGACCATCAACATATAAATTCACTAATGTTGATCCTGGACCATCAATATATAAATTCACTAATGTTGATCCTGGACCATCAATATATAAATTCACTAATGTTGATTCTGGACCATCAATGAATAAATTCACTAATGTTGATCCTGGACCATCAATATATAAATTCACTAATGTTGATCCTGGACCATCAATATATAAATTCACCAATGTTGATCCTGGACCATCACTAATGTTGATCCTGGACCATCAATATATAAATTCACTAATGTTGATCCTGGACCATCAATATATAAATTCACTAATGTTGATCCTGGACCATCAATATATAAATTCACTAATGTTGATCCTGGACCATCAATATATAAATTCACCAATGTTGATCCTGGACCATCAAATATATAAACTCACCAATGTTGATCCTGGACCATCAATATATAAAATTCACTAATGTTGATCCTGGACCATCAAATATATAAACTCACCAATGTTGATCCTGGACCATCAATATATAAATTCACTTATGTTGATCCAGGACCATCAACATATAAATTCACCAATGTTGATCCTTGACCATCAATATATGAATTCACTAATGTTGATCCTGGACCATCAAATATATAAATTCACTAATGTTGATCCTGGACCATCACTAATGTTGATTCTGGACCATCAATATATAAATTCACTAACGTTGATCCTGGACCATCAATATATAAATTCACTAATGTTGATCCTGGACCATCAAATATATAAATTCACTAATGTTGATCCTGGACCATCAATATATAAATTCACCAATGTTGATCCTGGACCAACAAATATATAAACTCACCAATGTTGATCCTGGACCATCAATATATAAAATTCACTAATGTTGATCCTGGACCATCAAATATATAAACTCATTAATGTTGATCCTGGACCATCAATATATAAATTCACTTATGTTGATCCAGGACCATCAACATATAAATTCACTAATGTTGATCCTGGACCATCAACATATAAATTCACTAATGTTGATCCCGGACCATCAAATATATAAATTCACTAATGTTGATCCTGGACCATCAATATATAAATTCACTAATGTTGATCCTGGACCATCACTAATGTTGATCCTGGACCATCAATATATAAATTCACTAATGTTGATCCTGGACCATCACTAATGTTGATCCTGGACCATCAATATATAAATTCACTAATGTTGATCCTGGACCATCACTAATGTTGATCCTGGACCATTAATATATAAATTCACTAATGTTGATCCTGGACCATCAATATATAAATTCACTAATGTTGATCCTGGACCATCAACATATAAATTCACTAATGTTGATCCTGGACCATCAACATATAAATTCACTAATGTTGATCCTGGACCATCAATATATAAATTCACTAATGTTGATTCTGGACCATCAATGAATAAATTCACTAATGTTGATCCTGGACCATCAATATATAAATTCACCAATGTTGATCCTGGACCATCACTAATGTTGATCCTGGACCATCAATATATAAATTCACTAATGTTGATCCTGGACCATCAATATATAAATTCACTAATGTTGATTCTGGACCATCAATGAATAAATTCACCAATGTTGATCCTGGACCATCAAATATATATATTCACTAATGTTGATCCTGGACCATCAATATATAAATTCACTAATGTTGATCCTGGACCATCAATATATAAATTCACTAATGTTGATCCTGGACCATCAACATATAAATTCACTAATGTTGATCCTGGACCATCAACATATAAATTCACTAATGTTGATCCTGGACCATCAATATATAAATTCACTAATGTTGATTCTGGACCATCAATGAATAAATTCACTAATGTTGATCCTGGACCATCAATATATAAATTCACCAATGTTGATCCTGGACCATCACTAATGTTGATCCTGGACCATCAATATATAAATTCACTAATGTTGATCCTGGACCATCAATATATAAATTCACTAATGTTGATTCTGGACCATCAATGAATAAATTCACCAATGTTGATCCTGGACCATCAAATATATATATTCACTAATGTTGATCCTGGACCATCAATATATAAATTCACTAATGTTGATCCTGGACCATCAATATATAAATTCACTAATGTTGATCCTGGACCATCAACATATAAATTCACTAATGTTGATCCTGGACCATCAATATATAAATTCACTAATGTTGATCCTGGACCATCAATATATAAATTCACTAATGTTGATCCTGGACCATCAAATATATAAACTCACCAATGTTGATCCTGGACCATCAATATATAAATTCACTAATGTTGATCCTGGACCATCAACATATAAATTCACTAATGTTGATCCTGGACCATCAATATATAAATTCACTAATGTTGATCCTGGACCATCAATATATAAATTCACTAATGTTGATCCTGGACCATCAATATATAAATTTACTTATGTTGATCCTGGACCATTAACATATAAATTCACTAATGTTGATCCTGGACCATCAAATATATAAATTCACTAATGTTGATCCTGGACCATCAATATATAAATTCACTAATGTTGATCCTGGACCATCACTCATGTTGATCCTGGACCATCAATATATAAATTCACTAATGTTGATCCTGGACCATCAATATATAAATTCACTAATGTTGATCCTGGACTATCAACATATAAATTCACTAATGTTGATCCTGGACCATCAATATATAAATTCACTAATGTTGATCCTGGACCATCAATATATAAATTCACTAATGTTGATTCTGGACCATCAATGAATAAATTCACTAATGTTGATCCTGGACCATCAATATATAAATTCACTAATGTTGATCCTGGACCATCAATATATAAATTCACCAATGTTGATCCTGGACCATCACTAATGTTGATCCTGGACCATCAATATATAAATTCACTAATGTTGATCCTGGACCATCAATATATAAATTCACTAATGTTGATCCTGGACCATCAATATATAAATTCACCAATGTTGATCCTGGACCATCAATATATAAATTCACTAATGTTGATCCTGGACCATCGAATATATAAATTCACTAATGTTGATCCTGGACCATCAATATATAAAATTCACTAATGTTGATCCTGGACCATCAAATATATAAATTCACTAATGTTGATCCTGGACCATCAATATATAAAATTCACTAATGTTGATCCTGGACCATCAAATATATAAACTCACCAATGTTGATCCTGGACCATCAATATATAAATTCACTAATGTTGATCCAGGACCATCAACATATAAATTCACTAATGTTGATCCTGGACCATCAATATATAAATTCACTAATGTTGATCCTGGACCATCAAATATATAAATTCACTAATGTTGATCCTGGACCTTCAATATATAAATTCACCAATGTTGATCCTGGACCATCAAATATATAAACTTACCAATGTTGATCCTGGACCATCAATATATAAATTCACTTATGCTGATCCAGGACCATCAACATATAAATTCACTAATGTTGATCCTGGACCATCAACATATAAATTCACTAAAGTTGATCCTGGACCATCAAATATATAAATTCACTAATGTTGATCCTGGACCATCAATATATAAATTCACCAATGTTGATCCTGGACCATCAAATATATAAACTCACCAATGTTGATCCTGGACCATCAATATATAAAATTCACTAATGTTGATCCTGGACCATCAAATATATAAACTCACCAATGTTGATCCTGGACCATCAATATATAAATTCACTAATGTTGATCCTGGACCATCAACATATAAATTCACTAATGTTGATCCTGGACCATCAATATATAAATTCACTAATGTTGATCCTGGACCATCACTAATGTTGATCCTGGACCATCAATATAAAAATTCACTAATGTTGATCCTGGACCATCAATATATAAAATTCACTAATGTTGATCCTGGACCATCAAATATATAAACTCACCAATGTTGATCCTGGACCATCAATATATAAATTCACTAATGTTGATCCAGGACCATCAACATATAAATTCACTAATGTTGATCCTGGACCATCAATATATAAATTCACTAATGTTGATCCTGGACCATCAAATATATAAATTCACTAATGTTGATCCTGGACCTTCAATATATAAATTCACCAATGTTGATCCTGGACCATCAAATATATAAACTTACCAATGTTGATCCTGGACCATCAATATATAAATTCACTTATGCTGATCCAGGACCATCAACATATAAATTCACTAATGTTGATCCTGGACCATCAACATATAAATTCACTAAAGTTGATCCTGGACCATCAAATATATAAATTCACTAATGTTGATCCTGGACCATCAATATATAAATTCACCAATGTTGATCCTGGACCATCAAATATATAAACTCACCAATGTTGATCCTGGACCATCAATATATAAAATTCACTAATGTTGATCCTGGACCATCAAATATATAAACTCACCAATGTTGATCCTGGACCATCAATATATAAATTCACTAATGTTGATCCTGGACCATCAACATATAAATTCACTAATGTTGATCCTGGACCATCAATATATAAATTCACTAATGTTGATCCTGGACCATCACTAATGTTGATCCTGGACCATCAATATATAAATTCACTAATGTTGATCCTGGACCATCACTAATGTTGATCCTGGACCATCAACATATAAATTCACTAATGTTGATCCTGGACCATCAATATATAAATTCACTAATGTTGATTCTGGACCATCAATGAATAAATTCACTAATGTTGATCCTGGACCATCAATGAATAAATTCACTAATGTTGACCCTGGACCATCAATATATAAATTCACTAATGTTGATCCTGGACCATCAATATATAAATTCACTAATGTTGATCCTGGACTATCAACATATAAATTCACTAATGTTGATCCTGGACCATCAATATATAAATTCACTAATGTTGATCCTGGACTATCAACATATAAATTCACTAATGTTGATCCTGGACCATCAATATATAAATTCACTAATGTTGATCCTGGACCATCAATATATAAATTCACTAATGTTGATCCTGGACTATCAACATATAAATTCACTAATGTTGATCCTGGACCATCAATATATAAATTCACTAATGTTGATCCTGGACCATCAATATATAAATTCACTAATGTTGATTCTGGACCATCAATGAATAAATTCACTAATGTTGATCCTGGACCATCAATATATAAATTCACTAATGTTGATCCTGGACTATCAACATATAAATTCACTAATGTTGATCCTGGACCATCAATATATAAATTCACTAATGTTGATCCTGGACCATCAATATATAAATTCACTAATGTTGATCCTGGACTATCAACATATAAATTCACTAATGTTGATCCTGGACCATCAATATATAAATTCACTAATGTTGATCCTGGACCATCAATATATAAATTCACTAATGTTGATCCTGGACCATCAATATATAAATTCACCAATGTTGATCCTGGACCATCACTAATGTTGATCCTGGACCATCAATATATAAATTCACTAATGTTGATCCTGGACCATCAATATATAAATTCACCAATGTTGATCCTGGACCATCAATATATAAATTCACCAATGTTGATCCTGGACCATCAATATATAAATTCACTAATGTTGATCCTGGACCATCAAATATATAAATTCACTAATGTTGATCCTGGACCATCAATATATAATTTCACCAATGTTGATCCTGGACCATCAAATATATAAACTCACCAATGTTGATCCTGGACCATCAATATATAAAATTCACTAATGTTGATCCTGGACCATCAAATATATAAACTCACCAATGTTGATCCTGGACCATTAATATATAAATTCACTTATGTTGATCCAGGACCATCAACATATAAATTCACCAATGTTGATCCTTGACCATCAATATATAAATTCACTAATGTTGATCCTGGACCATCAAATATATAAATTCACTAATGTTGATCCTGGACCATCAATATATAAATTCACCAATGTTGATCCTGGACCATCAAATATATAAACTCACCAATGTTGATCCTGGACCATCAATATATAAAATTCACTTATGTTGATCCTGGACCATCAACATATAAATTCACTAATGTTGATCCTGGACCATCACTAATGTTGATCCTGGACCATCAATATATAAATTCACTAATGTTGATCCTGGACCATCAATATATAAATTCACTAACGTTGATCCTGGACCATCAATATATAAATTCACTAATGTTGATCCTGGACCATCAAATATATAAATTCACTAATGTTGATCCTGGACCATCAAATATATAAATTCACTAATGTTGATCCTGGACCATCAATATATAAATTCACCAATGTTGATCCTGGACCATCAAATATATAAACTCACCAATGTTGATCCTGGACCATCAATATATAAAATTCACTAATGTTGATCCTGGACCATCAAATATATAAACTCACCAATGTTGATCCTGGACCATCAATATATAAATTCACTTATGTTGATCCAGGACCATCAACATATAAATTCACTAATGTTGATCCTGGACCATCAACATATAAATTCACTAATGTTGATCCCGGACCATCAAATATATAAATTCACTAATGTTGATCCTGGACCATCAATATATAAATTCACTAATGTTGATCCTGGACCATCACTAATGTTGATCCTGGACCATCAATATATAAATTCACTAATGTTGATCCTGGACCATCACTAATGTTGATCCTGGACCATCAATATATAAATTCACTAATGTTGATCCTGGACCATCAATATATAAATTCACTAATGTTGATCCTGGACCATCAACATATAAATTCACTAATGTTGATCCTGGACCATCAATATATAAATTCACTAATGTTGATTCTGGACCATCAATGAATAAATTCACTAATGTTGATCCTGGACCATCAATATATAAATTCACTAATGTTGATCCTGGACCATCAATATATAAATTCACTAATGTTGATTCTGGACCATCAATGAATAAATTCACCAATGTTGATCCTGGACCATCAATATATAAATTCACTAATGTTGATCCTGGACCATCAATATATAAATTCACTAATGTTGATCCTGGACCATCAAATATATAAATTCACTAATGTTGATCCTGGACCATCAATATATAAATTCACCAATGTTGATCCTGGACCATCAAATATATAAATTCACTAATGTTGATCCTGGACCATCACTAATGTTGATCCTGGACCATCAATATATAAATTCACTAATGTTGATCCTAGACCATCAACATATAAATTCACTAATGTTGATTCTGGACCATCAATGAATAAATTCACTAATGTTGATCCTGGACCATCAATATATAAATTCAAAAATGTTGATCCTGGACCATCAAATATATAAATTCACCAATGTTGATCCTGGACCATCAATATATAAATTCACCAATGTTGATTCTGGACCATCAATATATAAATTCACTAATGTTGATTCTGGACCATCAATGAATAAATTCACTAATGTTGATCCTGGACCATCAATATATAAATTCAAAAATGTTGATCCTGGACCATCAAATATATAAATTCACTAATGTTCATCCTGGACCATTAAATATATAAACTCACCAATGTTGATCCTGGACCATCAATATATAAATTCACCAATGTTGATCCTGGACCATCACTAATGTTGATCCTGGACCATCAATATATAAATTCACTAATGTTGATCCTGGACCATCAATATATAAATTCACTAATGTTGATCCTGGACCATCAATATATAAATTCACTAATGTTGATCCTGGACCATCAATATATAAATTCACTAATGTTGATCCTGGACCATCAATATATAAATTCACCAATGTTGATCCTGGACCATCAAATATATAAATTCACTAATGTTGATCCTGGACCATCAATATATAAATTCACTAATGTTGATTCTGGACCATCAATGAATAAATTCACTAATGTTGATCCTGGACCATCAATATATAAATTCACCAATGTTGATCCTGGACCATCACTAATGTTGATCCTGGACCATCAATATATAAATTCACTAATGTTGATCCTGGACCATCAATATATAAATTCACTAATGTTGATTCTGGACCATCAATGAATAAATTCACCAATGTTGATCCTGGACCATCAATATATAAATTCACTAATGTTGATCCTGGACCATCAATATATAAATTCACTAATGTTGATCCTGGACCATCAAATATATAAATTCACTAATGTTGATCCTGGACCATCAATATATAAATTCACTAATGTTGATCCTGGACCATCAAATATATAAACTCACCAATGTTGATCCTGGACCATCAATATATAAATTCACTAATGTTGATCCTGGACCATCAACATATAAATTCACTAATGTTGATCCTGGACCATCAACATATAAATTCACTAATGTTGATCCTGGACCATCAATATATAAATTCACTAATGTTGATCCTGGACCATCAACATATAAATTTACTTATGTTGATCCTGGACCATTAACATATAAATTCACTAATGTTGATCCTGGACCATCAAATATATAAACTCACCAATGTTGATCCTGGACCATCAATATATAAATTCACTAATGTTGATCCTGGACCATCAACATATAAATTCACTAATGTTGATCCTGGACCATCAACATATAAATTCACTAATGTTGATCCTGGACCATCAATATATAAATTCACTAATGTTGATCCTGGACCATCAACATATAAATTTACTTATGTTGATCCTGGACCATTAACATATAAATTCACTAATGTTGATCCTGGACCATCAAATATATAAATTCACTAATGTTGATCCTGGACCATCACTAATGTTGATCCTGGACCATCAATATATAAATTCACTAATGTTGATCCTGGACTATCAACATATAAATTCACTAATGTTGATCCTGGACCATCAATATATAAATTCACTAATGTTGATCCTGGACCATCAATATATAAATTCACTAATGTTGATTCTGGACCATCAATGAATAAATTCACTAATGTTGATCCTGGACCATCAATATATAAATTCACTAATGTTGATCCTGGACCATCAATATATAAATTCACCAATGTTGATCCTGGACCATCACTAATGTTGATCCTGGACCATCAATATATAAATTCACTAATGTTGATCCTGGACCATCAATATATAAATTCACTAATGTTGATCCTGGACCATCAATATATAAATTCACCAATGTTGATCCTGGACCATCAATATATAAATTCACTAATGTTGATCCTGGACCATCAAATATATAAATTCACTAATGTTGATCCTGGACCATCAATATATAAAATTCACTAATGTTGATCCTGGACCATCAAATATATAAACTCACCAATGTTGATCCTGGACCATCAATATATAAATTCACTAATGTTGATCCAGGACCATCAACATATAAATTCACTAATGTTGATCCTGGACCATCAAATATATAAATTCACTAATGTTGATCCTGGACCATCAATATATAAATTCACCAATGTTGATCCTGGACCATCAATATATAAATTCACTAATGTTGATCCTGGACCATCAATATATAAATTCACCAATGTTGATCCTGGACCATCAAATATATAAACTTACCAATGTTGATCCTGGACCATCAATATATAAATTCACTTATGCTGATCCAGGACCATCAACATATAAATTCACTAATGTTGATCCTGGACCATCAACATATAAATTCACTAAAGTTGATCCTGGACCATCAAATATATAAATTCACTAATGTTGATCCTGGACCATCAATATATAAATTCACCAATGTTGATCCTGGACCATCAAATATATAAACTCACCAATGTTGATCCTGGACCATCAATATATAAAATTCACTAATGTTGATCCTGGACCATCAAATATATAAACTCACCAATGTTGATCCTGGACCATCAATATATAAATTCACTTATGTTGAATCCAGGACCATCAACATATAAATTCACTAATGTTGATCCTGGACCATCACTAATATTGATCCTGGACCATCAATATATAAATTCACTAATGTTGATCCTGGACCATCAACATATAAATTCACTAATGTTGATCCTGGACCATCAATATATAAATTCACTAATGTTGATCCTGGACCATCACTAATGTTGATCCTGGACCATCAATATATAAATTCACTAATGTTGATCCTGGACCATCAACATATAAATTCACTAATGTTGATCCTGGACCATCAATATATAAATTCACTAATGTTGATCCTGGACCATCAATATATAAATTCACTAATGTTGATTCTGGACCATCAATGAATAAATTCACTAATGTTGATCCTGGACCATCAATGAATAAATTCACTAATGTTGATCCTGGACCATCAATATATAAATTCACTAATGTTGATCCTGGACCATCAATATATAAATTCACTTATGTTGATCCTGGACCATTAACATATAAATTCACTAATGTTGATCCTGGACCATCAAATATATAAATTCACTAATGTTGATCCTGGACCATCAATATATAAATTCACTAATGTTGATCCTGGACCATCACTAATGTTGATCCTGGACCATCAATATATAAATTCACTAATGTTGATCCTGGACCATCAATATATAAATTCACTAATGTTGATCCTGGACTATCAACATATAAATTCACTAATGTTGATCCTGGACCATCAATATATAAATTCACTAATGTTGATCCTGGACCATCAATATATAAATTCACTAATGTTGATTCTGGACCATCAATGAATAAATTCACTAATGTTGATCCTGGACCATCAATATATAAATTCACCAATGTTGATCCTGGACCATCAATATATAAATTCACCAATGTTGATCCTGGACCATCAAATATATAAACTCACCAATGTTGATCCTGGACCATCAATATATAAAATTCACTAATGTTGATCCTGGACCATCAAATATATAAACTCACCAATGTTGATCCTGGACCATCAATATATAAATTCACTTATGTTGATCCAGGACCATCAACATATAAATTCACCAATGTTGATCCTTGACCATCAATATATAAATTCACTAATGTTGATCCTGGACCATCAAATATATAAATTCACTAATGTTGATCCTGGACCATCAATATATAAATTCACCAATGTTGATCCTGGACCATCAAATATATAAACTCACCAATGTTGATCCTGGACCATCAACATATAAAATTCACTAATGTTGATCCTGGACCATCAAATATATAAACTCACCAATGTTGATCCTGGACCATCAATATATAAATTCACTTATGTTGATCCTGGACCATCAACATATAAATTCACTAATGTTGATCCTGGACCATCAATATATAAATTCACTTATGTTGATCCTGGACCATCAACATATAAATTCACTAATGTTGATCCTGGACCATCACTAATGTTGATTCTGGACCATCAATATATAAATTCACTAACGTTGATCCTGGACCATCAATATATAAATTCACTAATGTTGATCCTGGACCATCAAATATATAAATTCACTAATGTTGATCCTGGACCATCAATATATAAATTCACCAATGTTGATCCTGGACCATCAAATATATAAACTCACCAATGTTGATCCTGGACCATCAATATATAAAATTCACTAATGTTGATCCTGGACCATCAAATATATAAACTCACCAATGTTGATCCTGGACCATCAAATATATAAACTCACCAATGTTGATCCTGGACCATCAATATATAAATTCACTAATGTTGATCCTGGACCATCAACATATAAATTCACTAATGTTGATCCTGGACCATCAATATATAAATTCACTAATGTTGATCCTGGACCATCAATATATAAATTTACTTATGTTGATCCTGGACCATTAACATATAAATTCACTAATGTTGATCCTGGACCATCAAATATATAAATTCACTAATGTTGATCCTGGACCATCAATATATAAATTCACTAATGTTGATCCTGGACCATCACTCATGTTGATCCTGGACCATCAATATATAAATTCACTAATGTTGATCCTGGACTATCAACATATAAATTCACTAATGTTGATCCTGGACCATCAATATATAAATTCACTAATGTTGATCCTGGACCATCAATATATAAATTCACTAATGTTGATTCTGGACCATCAATGAATAAATTCACTAATGTTGATCCTGGACCATCAATATATAAATTCACTAATGTTGATCCTGGACCATCAATATATAAATTCACCAATGTTGATCCTGGACCATCACTAATGTTGATCCTGGACCATCAATATATAAATTCACTAATGTTGATCCTGGACCATCAATATATAAATTCACTAATGTTGATCCTGGACCATCAATATATAAATTCACCAATGTTGATCCTGGACCATCAATATATAAATTCACTAATGTTGATCCTGGACCATCAAATATATAAATTCACTAATGTTGATCCTGGACCATCAATATATAAAATTCACTAATGTTGATCCTGGACCATCAAATATATAAATTCACTAATGTTGATCCTGGACCATCAATATATAAAATTCACTAATGTTGATCCTGGACCATCAAATATATAAACTCACCAATGTTGATCCTGGACCATCAACATATAAATTCACTAATGTTGATCCTGGACCATCAAATATATAAATTCACTAATGTTGATCCTGGACCATCAATATATAAATTCACCAATGTTGATCCTGGACCATCAATATATAAATTCACTAATGTTGATCCTGGACCATCAAATATATAAATTCACTAATGTTGATCCTGGACCATCAATATATAAATTCACCAATGTTGATCCTGGACCATCAAATATATAAACTTACCAATGTTGATCCTGGACCATCAATATATAAATTCACTTATGCTGATCCAGGACCATCAACATATAAATTCACTAATGTTGATCCTGGACCATCAACATATAAATTCACTAAAGTTGATCCTGGACCATCAAATATATAAATTCACTAATGTTGATCCTGGACCATCAATATATAAATTCACCAATGTTGATCCTGGACCATCAAATATATAAACTCACCAATGTTGATCCTGGACCATCAATATATAAAATTCACTAATGTTGATCCTGGACCATCAAATATATAAACTCACCAATGTTGATCCTGGACCATCAATATATAAATTCACTAATGTTGATCCTGGACCATCAACATATAAATTCACTAATGTTGATCCTGGACCATCAATATATAAATTCACTAATGTTGATCCTGGACCATCACTAATGTTGATCCTGGACCATCAATATATAAATTCACTAATGTTGATCCTGGACCATCAACATATAAATTCACTAATGTTGATCCTGGACCATCAATATATAAATTCACTAATGTTGATCCTGGACCATCAATATATAAATTCACTAATGTTGATTCTGGACCATCAATGAATAAATTCACTAATGTTGATCCTGGACCATCAATGAATAAATTCACTAATGTTGACCCTGGACCATCAATATATAAATTCACTAATGTTGATCCTGGACCATCAATATATAAATTCACTAATGTTGATCCTGGACTATCAACATATAAATTCACTAATGTTGATCCTGGACCATCAACATATAAATTCACTAATGTTGATCCTGGACCATCAATATATAAATTCACTAATGTTGATCCTGGACCATCAATATATAAATTCACTAATGTTGATCCTAGACTATCAACATATAAATTCACTAATGTTGATCCTGGACCATCAATATATAAATTCACTAATGTTGATTCTGGACCATCAATGAATAAATTCACTAATGTTGATCCTGGACCATCAATATATAAATTCACTAATGTTGATCCTGGACTATCAACATATAAATTCACTAATGTTGATCCTGGACCATCAATATATAAATTCACTAATGTTGATCCTGGACCATCAATATATAAATTCACTAATGTTGATCCTGGACTATCAACATATAAATTCACTAATGTTGATCCTGGACCATCAATATATAAATTCACTAATGTTGATCCTGGACCATCAATATATAAATTCACTAATGTTGATCCTGGACTATCAATATATAAATTCACTAATGTTGATCCTGGACCATCAATATATAAATTCACTAATGTTGATCCTGGACCATCAATATATAAATTCACTAATGTTGATTCTGGACCATCAATGAATAAATTCACTAATGTTGATCCTGGACCATCAATATATAAATTCACTAATGTTGATCCTGGACCATCAATATATAAATTCACCAATGTTGATCCTGGACCATCACTAATGTTGATCCTGGACCATCAATATATAAATTCACTAATGTTGATCCTGGACCATCAATATATAAATTCACCAATGTTGATCCTGGACCATCAATATATAAATTCACTAATGTTGATCCTGGACCATCAAATATATAAATTCACTAATGTTGATCCTGGACCATCAATATATAAATTCACCAATGTTGATCCTGGACCATCAAATATATAAACTCACCAATGTTGATCCTGGACCATCAATATATAAAATTCACTAATGTTGATCCTGGACCATCAAATATATAAACTCACCAATGTTGATCCTGGACCATTAATATATAAATTCACTTATGTTGATCCAGGACCATCAACATATAAATTCACCAATGTTGATCCTTGACCATCAATATATAAATTCACTAATGTTGATCCTGGACCATCAAATATATAAATTCACTAATGTTGATCCTGGACCATCAATATATAAATTCACCAATGTTGATCCTGGACCATCAAATATATAAACTCACCAATGTTGATCCTGGACCATCAATATATAAAATTCACTTATGTTGATCCTGGACCATCAACATATAAATTCACTAATGTTGATCCTGGACCATCACTAATGTTGATCCTGGACCATCAATATATAAATTCACTAATGTTGATCCTGGACCATCAATATATAAATTCACTAACGTTGATCCTGGACCATCAATATATAAATTCACTAATGTTGATCCTGGACCATCAAATATATAAATTCACTAATGTTGATCCTGGACCATCAATATATAAATTCACCAATGTTGATCCTGGACCATCAAATATATAAACTCACCAATGTTGATCCTGGACCATCAATATATAAAATTCACTAATGTTGATCCTGGACCATCAAATATATAAACTCACCAATGTTGATCCTGGACCATCAATATATAAATTCACTTATGTTGATCCAGGACCATCAACATATAAATTCACTAATGTTGATCCTGGACCATCAACATATAAATTCACTAATGTTGATCCCGGACCATCAAATATATAAATTCACTAATGTTGATCCTGGACCATCAATATATAAATTCACTAATGTTGATCCTGGACCATCACTAATGTTGATCCTGGACCATCAATATATAAATTCACTAATGTTGATCCTGGACCATCAAATATATAAACTCACCAATGTTGATCCTGGACCATCAACATATAAAATTCACTAATGTTGATCCTGGACCATCAAATATATAAACTCACCAATGTTGATCCTGGACCATCAATATATAAATTCACTTATGTTGATCCTGGACCATCAACATATAAATTCACTAATGTTGATCCTGGACCATCAATATATAAATTCACTTATGTTGATCCTGGACCATCAACATATAAATTCACTAATGTTGATCCTGGACCATCACTAATGTTGATTCTGGACCATCAATATATAAATTCACTAACGTTGATCCTGGACCATCAATATATAAATTCACTAATGTTGATCCTGGACCATCAAATATATAAATTCACTAATGTTGATCCTGGACCATCAATATATAAATTCACCAATGTTGATCCTGGACCATCAAATATATAAACTCACCAATGTTGATCCTGGACCATCAATATATAAAATTCACTAATGTTGATCCTGGACCATCAAATATATAAACTCACCAATGTTGATCCTGGACCATCAAATATATAAACTCACCAATGTTGATCCTGGACCATCAATATATAAATTCACTAATGTTGATCCTGGACCATCAACATATAAATTCACTAATGTTGATCCTGGACCATCAATATATAAATTCACTAATGTTGATCCTGGACCATCAATATATAAATTCACTAATGTTGATCCTGGACCATCAATATATAAATTTACTTATGTTGATCCTGGACCATTAACATATAAATTCACTAATGTTGATCCTGGACCATCAAATATATAAATTCACTAATGTTGATCCTGGACCATCAATATATAAATTCACTAATGTTGATCCTGGACCATCACTCATGTTGATCCTGGACCATCAATATATAAATTCACTAATGTTGATCCTGGACCATCAATATATAAATTCACTAATGTTGATCCTGGACTATCAACATATAAATTCACTAATGTTGATCCTGGACCATCAATATATAAATTCACTAATGTTGATCCTGGACCATCAATATATAAATTCACTAATGTTGATTCTGGACCATCAATGAATAAATTCACTAATGTTGATCCTGGACCATCAATATATAAATTCACTAATGTTGATCCTGGACCATCAATATATAAATTCACCAATGTTGATCCTGGACCATCACTAATGTTGATCCTGGACCATCAATATATAAATTCACTAATGTTGATCCTGGACCATCAATATATAAATTCACTAATGTTGATCCTGGACCATCAATATATAAATTCACCAATGTTGATCCTGGACCATCAATATATAAATTCACTAATGTTGATCCTGGACCATCAAATATATAAATTCACTAATGTTGATCCTGGACCATCAATATATAAAATTCACTAATGTTGATCCTGGACCATCAAATATATAAATTCACTAATGTTGATCCTGGACCATCAATATATAAAATTCACTAATGTTGATCCTGGACCATCAAATATATAAACTCACCAATGTTGATCCTGGACCATCAACATATAAATTCACTAATGTTGATCCTGGACCATCAAATATATAAATTCACTAATGTTGATCCTGGACCATCAATATATAAATTCACCAATGTTGATCCTGGACCATCAATATATAAATTCACTAATGTTGATCCTGGACCATCAAATATATAAATTCACTAATGTTGATCCTGGACCATCAATATATAAATTCACCAATGTTGATCCTGGACCATCAAATATATAAACTTACCAATGTTGATCCTGGACCATCAATATATAAATTCACTTATGCTGATCCAGGACCATCAACATATAAATTCACTAATGTTGATCCTGGACCATCAACATATAAATTCACTAAAGTTGATCCTGGACCATCAAATATATAAATTCACTAATGTTGATCCTGGACCATCAATATATAAATTCACCAATGTTGATCCTGGACCATCAAATATATAAACTCACCAATGTTGATCCTGGACCATCAATATATAAAATTCACTAATGTTGATCCTGGACCATCAAATATATAAACTCACCAATGTTGATCCTGGACCATCAATATATAAATTCACTAATGTTGATCCTGGACCATCAACATATAAATTCACTAATGTTGATCCTGGACCATCAATATATAAATTCACTAATGTTGATCCTGGACCATCACTAATGTTGATCCTGGACCATCAATATATAAATTCACTAATGTTGATCCTGGACCATCAACATATAAATTCACTAATGTTGATCCTGGACCATCAATATATAAATTCACTAATGTTGATCCTGGACCATCAATATATAAATTCACTAATGTTGATTCTGGACCATCAATGAATAAATTCACTAATGTTGATCCTGGACCATCAATGAATAAATTCACTAATGTTGACCCTGGACCATCAATATATAAATTCACTAATGTTGATCCTGGACCATCAATATATAAATTCACTAATGTTGATCCTGGACTATCAACATATAAATTCACTAATGTTGATCCTGGACCATCAACATATAAATTCACTAATGTTGATCCTGGACCATCAATATATAAATTCACTAATGTTGATCCTGGACCATCAATATATAAATTCACTAATGTTGATCCTAGACTATCAACATATAAATTCACTAATGTTGATCCTGGACCATCAATATATAAATTCACTAATGTTGATTCTGGACCATCAATGAATAAATTCACTAATGTTGATCCTGGACCATCAATATATAAATTCACTAATGTTGATCCTGGACTATCAACATATAAATTCACTAATGTTGATCCTGGACCATCAATATATAAATTCACTAATGTTGATCCTGGACCATCAATATATAAATTCACTAATGTTGATCCTGGACTATCAACATATAAATTCACTAATGTTGATCCTGGACCATCAATATATAAATTCACTAATGTTGATCCTGGACCATCAATATATAAATTCACTAATGTTGATCCTGGACTATCAACATATAAATTCACTAATGTTGATCCTGGACCATCAATATATAAATTCACTAATGTTGATCCTGGACCATCAATATATAAATTCACTAATGTTGATTCTGGACCATCAATGAATAAATTCACTAATGTTGATCCTGGACCATCAATATATAAATTCACTAATGTTGATCCTGGACCATCAATATATAAATTCACCAATGTTGATCCTGGACCATCACTAATGTTGATCCTGGACCATCAATATATAAATTCACTAATGTTGATCCTGGACCATCAATATATAAATTCACCAATGTTGATCCTGGACCATCAATATATAAATTCACTAATGTTGATCCTGGACCATCAAATATATAAATTCACTAATGTTGATCCTGGACCATCAATATATAAATTCACCAATGTTGATCCTGGACCATCAAATATATAAACTCACCAATGTTGATCCTGGACCATCAATATATAAAATTCACTAATGTTGATCCTGGACCATCAAATATATAAACTCACCAATGTTGATCCTGGACCATTAATATATAAATTCACTTATGTTGATCCAGGACCATCAACATATAAATTCACCAATGTTGATCCTTGACCATCAATATATAAATTCACTAATGTTGATCCTGGACCATCAAATATATAAATTCACTAATGTTGATCCTGGACCATCAATATATAAATTCACCAATGTTGATCCTGGACCATCAAATATATAAACTCACCAATGTTGATCCTGGACCATCAATATATAAAATTCACTTATGTTGATCCTGGACCATCAACATATAAATTCACTAATGTTGATCCTGGACCATCACTAATGTTGATCCTGGACCATCAATATATAAATTCACTAATGTTGATCCTGGACCATCAATATATAAATTCACTAACGTTGATCCTGGACCATCAATATATAAATTCACTAATGTTGATCCTGGACCATCAAATATATAAATTCACTAATGTTGATCCTGGACCATCAATATATAAATTCACCAATGTTGATCCTGGACCATCAAATATATAAACTCACCAATGTTGATCCTGGACCATCAATATATAAAATTCACTAATGTTGATCCTGGACCATCAAATATATAAACTCACCAATGTTGATCCTGGACCATCAATATATAAATTCACTTATGTTGATCCAGGACCATCAACATATAAATTCACTAATGTTGATCCTGGACCATCAACATATAAATTCACTAATGTTGATCCCGGACCATCAAATATATAAATTCACTAATGTTGATCCTGGACCATCAATATATAAATTCACTAATGTTGATCCTGGACCATCACTAATGTTGATCCTGGACCATCAATATATAAATTCACTAATGTTGATCCTGGACCATCAATATATAAATTCACTAATGTTGATCCTGGACCATCAACATATAAATTCACTAATGTTGATCCTGGACCATCAATATATAAATTCACTAATGTTGATCCTGGACCATCAATATATAAATTCACTAATGTTGATTCTGGACCATCAATGAATAAATTCACCAATGTTGATCCTGGACCATCAATATATAAATTCACTAATGTTGATCCTGGACCATCAATATATAAATTCACTAATGTTGATCCTGGACCATCAAATATATAAATTCACTAATGTTGATCCTGGACCATCAATATATAAATTCACCAATGTTGATCCTGGACCATCAAATATATAAATTCACTAATGTTGATCCTGGACCATCACTAATGTTGATCCTGGACCATCAATATATAAATTCACTAATGTTGATCCTAGACCATCAACATATAAATTCACTAATGTTGATTCTGGACCATCAATGAATAAATTCACTAATGTTGATCCTGGACCATCAATATATAAATTCAAAAATGTTGATCCTGGACCATCAAATATATAAATTCACCAATGTTGATCCTGGACCATCACTAATGTTGATCCTGGACCATCAATATATAAATTCACCAATGTTGATTCTGGACCATCAATATATAAATTCACTAATGTTGATTCTGGACCATCAATGAATAAATTCACTAATGTTGATCCTGGACCATCAATATATAAATTCAAAAATGTTGATCCTGGACCATCAATATATAAATTCACTAATGTTGATCCTGGACCATCAATATATAAATTCACTAATGTTGATCCTGGACCATCAATATATAAATTCACTAATGTTGATCCTGGACCATCAATATATAAATTCACTAATGTTGATCCTGGACCATCAATATATAAATTCACTAATGTTGATCCTGGACCATCAATATATAAATTCACCAATGTTGATCCTGGACCATCAAATATATAAATTCACTAATGTTGATCCTGGACCATCAATATATAAATTCACTAATGTTAATCCAGGAACAGACACACACTGACATGTTGGATTGATATTTAGATGCAAATACAAACAAGCATTCATATTAAAATAATATCCCATTATTTCCACAGGTTGAAGAATTTAAACAATAGCTGGCACTTCCTCCATGCATTACATTTCACTTCCAACAATATTGTAAAAGAGCTTGGCTATATCTGATATGTGCTCTTACCTATCAGATCCAGCTCTATGGTGTTACACTTGACATTCAGCTCTTTAAAGAGATCCTTCACCTAAAAAAAACACATAAAAACAGTTCAGACATACATTTTTTAACATGAAAACATTTAGTTGCACTTTACATATAGTAATAATAACAAAGATCACTTCATGCTGTAGTAAGGACATTTATGTATAATTGTATGCAAGAAATACAAATTTAAAAGTACCACTCCTGGTACTATATGGTACTCCTAATAAATATTTGATGTCTTTAAAAAAAATGGTGTTAACATTTACAATATTAAGTCTTTTTTCTTTTTTTTTTTGCATTTTGTGATTGTTTTTTTAGTTAGGGACTAAGAGTTTAAAATAAATAGAATGGTAATAATAATAAACTTATAGCTTTCTGATTAAAATACATTAGTAATTTAAAGCAAGATGCAGCAAAATTAAATAAACTACAACAGAAAGAGCAACAGAAACCAATTGTTCAAAAATAAAAAGTAACGAAAGTAAAAATATTATGAAAAAAAAACTTAAGGTGTGGTAACAGTCCTCGCCTATAATTACTCCATCCTCTAATCATTCACAACCTGCTGGTTTAGTTTATTCTATACTTAAAGGGTCAGATCACACATCAGACATGATCTACAAAGCAAAGCAGCTCAGTCGGCTTTCTGAACTTTGCTCTTATGAAGGGCATTTCCAAAAGCAATTTGGTACCCAAAGAGCATCTGATTATAAACCTTCCTGCTTCAGTCTACAGATGGATGACAACATGATCATATCAGTATAATTGAAACACTTTTATCATAGCAGGCAGTATTGTATACTTAATAGTAAATGTTAATATCCGGCTGCTTTATTAACTGGCACATTTTAACACTAATTTAAAGAGATAGTACTCAATTACTGTGCAAGTTTACCCTTTTATGTTTTTCTTCTTTTAAAGATATACAGGCATACATAATTTTTTTAGAGTGTATTAACATGAAAAGCAGCTGTTGTTTTTGATCTAACAGCCACAAAACTACATGATGAAAGCTGCGAGTTTGGACCAGGTTAAATATATATGGGGGAAACCAGATATTACCTACCTAGTGAAACTAAAACATGTAGTATTAATGGGTACTTTTTACTTAAGTACATTTTTAAGGCTGTACTTCTTTACTTTTACTTGAAAAAAAAAAGTATAATCAGTGCACTTTTACCAGTCATTTTAAACTGTAAAGAAAGTAAAGAATTGTGTTCTTTCATTATCTCTGATGAATAAAAAAAATAAAATAAAAATCAAAGTTGTTTTTTTTTTTCACATACATTCTTTAAAAATGCTCTAAGATTGAGGAGACAGGAAGAACTATTTTATAAACTTAAAAATTTAAAGCTATTTTTACACAATATACATTGTATAAGGTGTCACATAAACAAACGTGACTTGACATTACTTTTGCCATCTTTTAATATTAACCAGTGCCATTACTGGCCAGTAAATCTTGAAGAATATTTACTTGATTTTGTGGTTAGAGCTCTTCAGTTTGAAGTCAAACACATGTATGCCCATTGCATAAATGAACTGTTATCACCATTATACTTAAGAAAAGCTTGACATTACAAATACTTCACAATTTACACTTTACATAATATACTGGTTACATATAACATTTATAAACTACTGGCTTTTATAACTAATTCACTTAAAACAAATAAAAGATACAAAGAAAATTGTACAAAGAATTAATTTACCAAACATTATTGATGATTGCTAAGAATAAAGCATAAACATACAATGTTAGAGACATTTTACAACTGATTTATCCACTAAATAATACTGTGTTTTACAAGACGCCCTCAAGTGTTTTAAAGTCAGACAAAACACAGCAGAATGAAACGAATACGTTAATGAATAAGTAACCAACCCAAAACACAAATAAAACATGCACAAGCGAGTTAGATTTAAGATTTTTAAAAGACATTTTTAAGACCATTAGGACTGAAATTTTAGACTCAAGAATTTTTTAAATGGCCCAGATGGAAAAGATTTGTATTTGACCTATCAAAAATTTGTACTATAAATTCAATACATTTATAAATATAATTATACATTAATAAAAAATATTTTAGATTTTATTTCTATTATTAATATTTTAAATATTGTATAAAAACAAGCAGGCTCTAACATGTAACCATACACTTAAAAAAACAATAATAAACTAAATCTACATGGAGAACTTTTAAAGAAGCGCTATTTTAAGGAAAACAATTAAACTATTATGATAAATAGAGTTAGAAATTATTTTTAAATAAAAAGTTAAAAGTTTTAGATGGATTGTTGATGACTGTATGGGTTTTGCCCAGACTGGGTAACGTAGCAATTTATAACAGGGAAATTAAGACCCGTTTAAAAAAAGATTTAAGACCTAAAACACAATATTTCAGTAAATTAAGACTTTTTAAGGCCTAAAATTTGGATTTTAAGATTTAAGACATTTTTAACACCCTGCAGAAACCCTGGTTAATGAGACATCTTTCTCTCCTACTCCAAGGCTTCTTCAACAGCAGGACTGTCGAAGTTTGTTGTGAAGTGTGTGTGTTTCCTTGTGTGTGCGTACTCACCTTGACACAAAACGGACAGAAGCTCTTGCTAAACACCACAACTGCACTGGAATCGATTAGTTCTTTGATTTTCGATCGGATCTGCTCTCGACCCGCGTCATTCTCTATGGGCGGCATTATGATGATCAATACGCGTTCACGGATAAATATCCAGCGCTCTTCCGCTTCCTGAGTCGATAGTTATGATAAAGGCGAAAGTTAAACTTCACATAAACTCACGACGTGACATTCAGTGACATGATAAATAAGATTAAAAACTCTCCGCGCATTATTGCAACTTCATCTCGCGCCGCCGCCGAATGACGATCCGCCGCGCGCTTCTTACATAAGACCCCTTGAGTCTGACCCGAGCGCGCCTGTCTGAAAATCAGCATATACACGTGTTATCTGCTAAAACGTAAGAACTCACTATTATACTACATTCATTGCGTTATTACTTGCGTGTTTTGTTAATGAAATAATCCTATTTTATTTTTTAATAAGTTAAGAAACGCGTGGGAGTATTTGTAGCGGCCTTGCTGTGTTTAACGCAGACACTCGCGCCATCTGCTGCTCAAAACGAACATGGATTTAATTTACAGCGGATTTACAGACAATTTATCAGTTATTAAATAATAGATTGATATACAATATACCACTTTCTTTATCTTGCATTTTTATGGCATTGTTTTTATATGAAAAGAAAATTTTGTAGACTTCTTGTACTATGTCTCATATCCACAAGATGGCGGCAACGCTTCATGGTTCTTCAGCATTTAGCCTGCAAGTTCTATCTATTTATCTATCTATCTATCTATCTATCTATCTATCTATCTATCTATCTATCTATCTATCTATCTATCTATCTATCTATCTATCTATCTATCTATCTATCCATCCATCCATCCATCCATCCATCCATCCATCCATCCATCCATCCATCCATCCATCCATCCATCCATCCATCCATCCATCCATCCATCCATCCATCCATCCATCCATCCATCTATCTATCTATCTATCTATCTATCTATCTATCTATCTATCTATCTATCTATCTATCTATCTATCTATCTATCGTCCATCCATCCATCCGTCTTTCTGTCTGTCTGTCTGTATTGTTCAATATTTATATTAGTGATAAAATATAAATGAACTCTACAACAGTGTTTCAGCACAATGAAAATAACACTGAGAGGCACTGAACAAAAAAGAGAAATAAATAAAGAAATAGTCCAAATAAATCAGCATGTTGTCATATTTGAATAAACCCAGACCAGCATTCTCTCCTGCTGTCCGTCCAGGAATCTTCTGCCTCGTTACCATGGTGACAGTCCATCATTCCCGCAACTAGAGGAAAGCAGATATGACAGATATGAGTGTTCATCCGCTGCTTCTCTAATCACACACACACACACACACACACACACACACACACACACACACACACACACACACACACACACACACACACACACACACATAAACAAGCAGCAGAATTCTTTAGATGTAGTCTAGAGTGTTGAATGAGCTGTGTGTGTGCGTGTGTGTGTGTGTGTGTGTGTGTGTGTGTGTGTTTATCTATATGTGTGACATTGAGGCATGTTCATACATGTGCATAATCTTGTTAAAGATGTGGATTTCATGATGATCAAAGGCAATACTGAGTCCTGCTCTCGAATTCTTCTGTTCTGCTGTGAGAAGCGTGAGCTGTTTCTAATAAGATGTCATGTCCATAAATACACATCTAAAGCATCTTAGGTTTCTAGTCTCGATGACAAATTATCTTAGGCCAAATATATACTATGCAAAACCTGCATTCGAAAAAGCAACAACAAAAACCTTCTTACGTTATATATAAAGGGGTAGTTCACACAAAAACCAGGCTCATTCACATTATGTAGCCCTATATACATTACTGGAGAGCGTCAAATTCATCCCAGGAGCTACGTTTTTTTGCAGTTTTGTTTTCATGAATCCACCAGAGGCTGCTGAGGACTCTTTTTCACATCTCAAATTTCTCTTGTGAGTGCCATTCGCACCTGCTGTTTTCATGTAAATCCACCATAGGCTGATGTCCACCCCCTCCCTAAACCCAACCAATAGTGTTTTCAAAAGCACCGATTGACTCGCCCACCCCCTCCCTAAACCCAACCAATAGTGTTTTCAAAAGCACCGATTGACTCACCCACCCCCTCCCTAAACCCAACCAATAGTGTTTTCAAAAGCACCGATTGACTCACCCACCCCCTCCCTAAACCCAACCAATAGTGTTTTCAAAAGCACCGATTGACTCGTTCACCCCTCCCTAAACCCAACCAATAGTGTTTTCAAAAGCACCGATTGACTCACCCACCCCCTCCCTAAACCCAACCAATAGTGTTTTCAAAAGCACCAATTGACTCGCCCACCCCCTTCCCTAAACCCAACCAATAGTGTTTTCAAAAGCACCGATTGAATCACCCACCCCCTCCCTAAACCCAATCAATAGTGTTTTCAAAAGCACCGATTGACTCGCCCACCCCTTCCCTAAACCCAACCAATAGTGTTTTCAAAAGCACCGATTGACTCACCCACCCCCTCCCTAAACCCAACCAATAGTGTTTTCAAAAGCACCGATTGACTCACCCACCCCCTCCCTAAACCCAACCAATAGTGTTTTCAAAAGCACCGATTGACTCACCCACCCCCTCCCTAAACCCAACCAATAGTGTTTTCAAAAGCACCGATTGACTCGCCCACCCCCTTCCCTAAACCCAACCAATAGTGTTTTCAAAAGCACCGATTGACTTACCCACCCCCTCCCTAAACCCAACCAATAGTGTTTTCAAAAGCACCGATTGACTCACCCACCCCCTCCCTAAACCCAACCAATAGTGTTTTCAAAAGCACCGATTGACTCACCCACCCCCTCCCTAAACCCAACCAATAGTGTTTTCAAAAGCACCGATTGACTCACCCACCCCCTCCCTAAACCCAACCAATAGTGTTTTCAAAAGCACCAATTGACTCGCCCACCCCCTTCCCTAATCCCAACCAATAGTGTTTTCAAAAGCACCGATTGACTCGCCCACCCCCTTCTCTAAACCCAACCAATAGTGTTTTCAAAAGCACCGATTGACTCGCCCACCCCCTTCCCTAAACCCAACCAATAGTGTTTTCAAAAGCACCGACTGACCCCATACGTTCCTCTGGCTACATAATTTGCGATCTCCAGAAATGTATACGGGGGTATGTTTTCAGAATGACTCCCGGGAAAAACAGGAGTGTTTTAAGTGTTTTGATCTTACATCTTGTAAAAGTGATAAAATTGGCGCCGTTTAAGAATTCCGAGCTATTTGATCTAGAAACAAGACAAAAGAATCAAAGAAACACATTTTCTTGCAGTGTTAAAGATGCTTTTAGAAGTGATTTATCCAGACAGACTGATGATTATCTGATCCTCAGGTTGTGCTGACATAATTAGCTTTTTAAAGCTCTGATCTCACAGGTGTTAACTGGAGGAAAGCAGCAGAAATTCAGTGTTTCATACCTGCCGTCAGCCAGAAATGATGAGTAAAATGAACTCATAACTCACTTGGTGTAAAGTGAAAGTGAACTGCAAAATACAATATCTGCTCTCTCTCTGACTATAAATACTGTTCTCGCTCTAGAAGTTTTATGCTCTAGTTTTCCACTTGAGACTGTGTAATTGGTTGAGAAACTTCCACAAAGCACTTTTCCTCTAAACGTCTCTTTATCACGCAATATAAAGGACTGTTTGTCTTTATTGTTCCGCTTTTCTTGCTCTGAGACTAAATAAGTATTGACTTATCACCGCTGCGTTGCCTGTTTGTCTCTCCCCTTAAAAGATAATTTCATTTTCTGCTTTATGCAAACTCTATAAAAGCAATATTTTGCTTTTCGGCTTTTGCTTTAAGTGGATAACAATGAATTGATTCATAAAAACTGCTGCTTGTGTTTGAAATTGGAAAAGAATAAAGCAAAGTGATTTCTGAGGCATGGGATGAGCAGAATAAATTGCATACAGACGTTTAATTACAGGAGTTTAATGAAAGTTTCACACAGAAAGTAAAGTACTGATCACTGTTAATAACATATACAGCATTAGCAGAAGGTTTTCCTCATCATCAGTTCAATATACATGGTGAAAAGTAGCTGTCCAGTTTCATTAGGGATGCCAAATCATGTATTATCCCGTAATGTGTAGGACTACATCAATTTAGTTGCACTAAGATACTATTTTAATGTATTCATTCATTCATTTTCCTTCGGTTTAGTCTTTATTTTAGAAGTTGCCACAGTGGAATGAATTGCCAATTATTCCAGCATATGTTCAATCCTTCCAGCTGCAACCCAGTACTGCAAAACACCCAAACACACTTATTCACAAAGCGGGGGAAACCAGCACCCTGAGGACACCCACACTAACACAGGGAGAACATGCAAACTCCACACAAAAATGCCAACTGTCCCAGCCGGAACCAGTAACCTTCTTGCTGTGAGGTGACAGTGCTAACCACTGAGCCACCGTGCTGCTTTGCATAATATTTACATGCAGAAAACATTTTGGCTGATGCTGCGATTCAGGACAGAACTAGCAGACTAATAATCATGTGTCGGGCTGTTCACTGTCTCCATCTGACAGCCGACAAATAGACTGTCCACCTCCATCCACTGATGACGGGGGCGTCGAGATAAATAATGCATCAGAAACTCTCCAGGGAGTAAATATAATATTTAATTGAAAGGTCTAGACCGTATTAGGTGAAGTTTTGCATGATTTGACCTCTTGGATGTGTCAAAGATTGCAGCATTAGTGACATTAAATATTTAAAGCGCATTCAGGTTGATAGATGCAAGTAATACACAAGATAAGACCTTTATTATATTTTCAGAATTCTGTCTGTGCAATTATTTACAGCTAAAGGCCAAATTTTAGCCCTGTGGTGAAATTTGCAGTATTGTAATAGTGATGTGTAACAGAACAAGGACATTTTTTCACAGTGTTTCCTATTATATCTTTCTTCTGGAGAAAGTATTGGTAACACTTTAGTATAAGTAACAATTCACATGATTAACTACTGGCTTATAATAATAATAATAATAATAATAATAATAATAATAATAATAATAATAATAATAATAATAATAATAATAATTATTATTATTTTTATTATTATTATTATTTCAAAGCATCCCAGTGAAGTATAGGGCTTATTATTAAGGTATTAACTGTTAATTAACCCTTAAAGCGTATGACCTTATTATACACCACTAATCCCAATACATAAACCCTTACTAATTAGTCATTTATTGAGCTTATCTTAGTTAATGGTTTGTTAATAGCATGAATTATATAATAAATTAAAGTGTGACCAAAGTCGTATTTGATTTAGTTTGGAATTAATACATTATTATACTTTTAACTCATATAGATTATTTATTTTCTAATAATTCCACATAGCAGGGTCATTTTTTGTTATACTTCAATGAGAGGCTTTATAATAATAATAATAATAATAATAATAATAACAATAATAATAATAATAATAATAATAATAATAATAATAATAATAATAATAATAAACAATAACAATAATATTTATTTTATTAATAATAACAACAACAACAAGTATAATAGGCAAGGCAGTGGCTCAGTAGGTAGTGCTGTCGCCTCACAAAAACTTGCTGGATAAGTTGGCGGTTCATTCCGCTGTGGCGCCCCAGGATTGATAAAGGGACTAAGCCGACAAAAAAATGAATGAATGAATGAACAAGTATAATAGTAGTAATAATAGTAATAATAATAAAAATATATAATGATAGTAATAATAACAAAAATAATAAGGTAACATTAATTTAAGCAACAATTCCTGCTATTAACTGCCTATTAAATTAGGATAATAATATCAAATACATAAATACATAAAATAATAATAATAATAATAATAATAAATAAAATAATAATAATATCAATAATAAATACATTAAATAATAATAATAAAACATAAAAAGAATACATAAAATAATAATAATAATAAATAAATAAATAAATATAATAAATAAATAAATATAATAATAATAATAATAATGATAATAATAATAAATACATATAATAATAATAATAATAATAATAATAATAATAATAAATACATAAAATAATAATAATAATAATAATAATAATAATAATAATAATAATAATAATAATAATAATAATAATAATGCTTTTCTGGTGCTCAAGAAATCTTTAAAATAACAATAAGAAAAACAGAATTTATTTCCTGAAATGGCCTAAAAATCCAGTTTTCCTCTTTTCAAGAGTGTGGTGTGAATAAAGAGTCCACGCTGTGTTTTCTTTTCCTGCTTTGGATGTCATTGTACAGAAACATGAGTGTGTTTCGTGTGTGTTGTGAGTGAACTCAAGGACAGTGTTTTAAATTTGCATGAATCACGGAGAGCTGAGATATGAAGGAATGTTTATTTCTGGGTCAGTGGGGGTGTTAATGAGAATGTGCTGTAAGAAGGAGAGCGTCAGCGAAGGCCTGAACGCCAGTGTTTGATTGGTCGGTTTCTGACAGCCGCTCACCGGGTGAGGACATTGACAATGACAGGCTGCCGGCGACCGGAGAGCTGCAACTACACAACATACAGCTAAAATAACTGAGAGAGAGACTCATCTTTTATTTATGGGCTTGCTACCTGAGCTCGACTCTCACAGACAAAAACTTTATATACAGAAAAAATACTGTCATATTCACAGAGATGAAACACCGGAAATGTCAGGTTTACTGTCACTCTTCACACTGCAGGTCAAACGACAGAAGAAATAAACGTAAAAATACTGTAAACCTGTGAATAAAGGTTATTTTAATTTAATTAAATGTGTATTTGATTAAATAAAAGATTCAAATAAATCTGATAAATATGCATTAATAACTGTGGTTGACCAGAATTTAGTTTATGGAAGTTAGAATGTTGACGGCACGGTGGCTAAGTGGTTAGCACAGTGGCTTCACAGCAAGAAGGTCGCTGGTTTGAGTCTTGGCTGGGCCAGTTGGTGTTTCTGTGTGGAGTTTGCATGTTCTCCCCGTGTTGGTGTGGGTTTCCTCCGGGTACTTCGATTTGCCCTAAAGTCCAAACACATGCGCTAATGGGGGAATTGATGAACTAAATTGGCCGTAAAATATGAGTGAATGAGAGTTTATGGGTGTTTGTCAGTGCTGGGTTGCAGCTGGAAGGGCATCAGCTGCATAAAACATATACTGGTGGTTCATTCCGCTGTGGCGACTCCTGATAAATAATGGACTAAGCCGAAGGAAAATGAATGAATATACTCAGTTAAAATAGAAATTTTAGTACCCCTTCATATAATTAGGTTATTATAGCACCTTCCCAACTACGCATTGGGTTATTTGGATTAAATTTAATTTTATTGCTGTAAACAATGCAATACAGAGACGGAATTTGATTAAAAACAACAACAACAACAAAATGATATGTTGTTGAAATAAACTTATAAAACAGCATTACGTACGCATATTAATACAGCTGTTCTGTGTCAGTTAAATCAGCTAAATTAATTAAACTGGTGGAGCTGTTGAATAAATAACCCAAAAAGATAAAAAATAAATAAATAATAACCCAACAAAGCACCAAATATTTAACCCAACTGGTTGAGTTGTTAATAAATAACCCAATAATAGTTAAAAATAACCCAACGAAGAAGCAAATATTTTTAACAAATAACTCAAATAATAGTAAAAAAATGTTTAGAGTGTGTG